>NW_027505059.1:0-302510 GCF_021521415.1 Bidens hawaiensis | reverse complement strand
ATACCAACACTCAAAAATTACCTTGTCTATCCACCCTAGTCACCCAACTCACATATACACCATATCATTATCAACGAGGACCGTGTAGCTAGTCTTCTCTTGACATGCCATGTTTCGTATGATAATACGTGACATAGCTAGAGAAGTTGTCCGTAATCTCATGTTTATGATACCTATATATATATAGGATTAGTATAATTTTGAGAACTCTTAAATTATTTAAAAACTTGAAGGAACTCTTAATAACTAACGTGTTTTATACAAATTTTTGTATATTGATGTTATTTAAGTGTAGTTTTATCAGTTTTGACATTTATATTTACGATTACAATTATGAAAATTAGTTTTTTTACGCATATCTATGTTTTTTTACATATATGTAAATTTTTATTACATAAATTTTACACATGTGTAACTTGTGATTTATATATGTACTCAAATTTTTTTTTTATAAATATGATAAAGCAAGTCTCAAATAATGTTAATATATAAAAAAAGTTAAAAAAATATTTGGTTTTTAAGAGTTTCTAAAAGTTCTTAACTTTTTATGAGTTCTCAAATGAAATTAACCCTATATATATATATTTTTATTGATATTTTTGTTATATTATAAATAAAACATTCTTATGATCATTATTTTTTCTATCGCTCCATTGAATTAGCCTTTACATAATTCATTTTTTCTGTTGCAACGCATGCCAAATTATTAGAAAAAAGTAAAAAATATGTTTGTTTAATAGTATTTTAATAATATTTTGATGAATAATTATTATAATGTGGACACCATTAATCCGTTTGGACAGGTGAAATGACCAAGACATTTACGTAGCGGATAACCAAGTAACCGGTGATACGTGTAGCAATCCTACAAAGCTTGTGGGACCCACCAAGGGTTTTACACGTCAGCAGCATGCCATATTATAGTTCATGTTCAACCTCGTTACCATATTTACCCAAATGCCCTTTCTGTTGCTAGCAAACTACATTGATGCCATTACCACTATAAGAGCATTTAGATTCCCAATGAACGTTTCCGGTACCGGTACCAAATTTTGAGTTTTTGGTATCGGTTCGTTACCATTATTTCTCGAATTTTGCATTAAATATCGGTATCGTATCAATACCGAACCGGACATTTCAGTACCGGTACCAAATATTTCAAATTTTCAAGATCAGGGTTTTCCGGATCCCAAGCTCATACATATATAGAGTGGAGTCCGTGGGGAGTCGGGAAAAAGTTGGAATAAACCGGGGCTGGCAAGGAATACGGCCCCACCGGTTTTTCCTGGGTTTTTCTACGGAATCCGGATGCATAAGTCGGTTTCTCCAGCTCCATTTTTTTAGTGGTTTTGGGAAGAAATGAGAGAAAGTGAGATGATAGTCTTATACCATGACGCTTGAGGAAAAACGTGAAGAAACTAGAAAAAAAATATATAAAAAACTGATTTGACGCTAATGTGTCATGTGGGTAAAAGGGGATGACTCCCTCTAAGGCTATTTGTTATGGTTTAACAGGTTTTGATATTTAACACGTCAGATCAGTGCAGCATTACTATCACGTAGCTAACCTCTTAACTTGCGTGTTATAGTTTAACAAGTAGACAATTATTTCCTAATCATTCTTTTTATATATTTTTTTCTTTTTTTACATTAAAATGGAACAAAAATCTAACAAAAATATTAATCATTGTTTATACGCTAAAACAAATATAGCTCACCCCATGAAAACTAGAATAGCGCTCAACACCATAGCGCTTCGTTGGCGCCATGTTTCACGGTGACCGGGTGATGTAGCGGGCTGAGGTGGCTCGTTAAAACCAGAGGCACTAGGGTATAATAAATAGCCTAATAACAATAATTTTAGAAAAAATGGAGATAGTTTTGAAATGTGTAGTAAGTTCGAGAATTTAAGTTGTCTAGAATTTAAATACTTCAAACTTTTCAAACTTTTTAGAATTATGATGAATTTTTTTAAAGTTTTTTTGTCTTTTAATATGAAACACTAGCGTGTACATGAAAGCGACTATATGACTTTGAATATATGTGTGACATTTAAATCACTCTCTCATAATTTTGTTTTTCAAACAATTAGCCAATCATCAACTTACTTTTACATTTTCAACATTATCATCATATATTACTTATTATAATATATAAAAAAAGTAACCAAATTATTTATTGTAACATTTAAAAAATTATAAAAATTTATTAAAATTCTTTAAATAAAATCTTTAGCATTATCAATTCATAAGTTTTATTCATATTTTTTAAAAACAATAGACTGGGAAACCGACTTCATGTCTACGCAACCATGAAGTTTAAACAAATCTTAATCTAATAAAGCTTACAAGTCTTTTTGAAATTTTACAATGTTTTTAAACAGTAGATAAGCCCATTTACCAATCTCACAAACTAGATTCAAAAACGACCAATGCAGGTGCCTCTGGGGCTACAAAGCTTACTCATTATGTGTGCTCAAAAGTTAAATATATACAAATAGTTTAGCTCTACCAGAAGGGGCAGATGGTGTGCCATAAGGGTGAAATTGACCACGGAGAAAGGTAAGAGAAGATACGCAAGGTGGTGCTTGTCTCTTTGTCCTTCTCGACTGCCGTCCCATATCCACACCCTCCACCCTAATAGCAACCACCACTTTTCAATGTTAAAACCGCCGCAATAAAGTTTTCTAAAAATAATAGTTATTTCACTTATTTGTATTGTTTCTTATGTACATTAGCTGGTTATAAATTATTTTTTTTATAAACTATAAACCTTTATTAATTTCTTGACACAGTTATTGTTTTTTTATAGACATAAACCTTGTATTATTGACTTTTATAAGTGGGTTGTTCAACCATATTAATATACTATTAAAGCAAAACAAGGTTTCCACTTGTCATTCAACTAGCATGCCCACATAGACTTCCAACTCATCAATTTTCCATTTATATAATTTCTACATGTTAATCTGAATATTAATTTTAAACATTAACTCCTAAGTTGAATAAAAGTTTCAAAATAAATATAATCATCATTTATTGAGTGATAAAGACAATTAATTATTTTCATTGCTATTTTTTTAAATTTTGACAATTTATATTATTATTTTTTTGGATTTTGAGAAATTATTTATGAGCCTTTGGACCGGATGTATGGATTGAAATAGTGGTTTAAGTCACGAGGTTTGGATTATATGTTGCTTTATTAAATGCGTGGTTTAATAAAATCATAGTTATATCTCATTGTTATATTCATATTTTTAGCATTTTATATGTTGTGTACTTAAATGTTTTATAATTTCAATAAAAATAGTTTTATAACACACAACTTATGTTACAGCATCTACATGTTTACGCTTAAAAGTTTACAACATATGACTTCAGTAGATGATGAAGTTTTAGTTAATATGTCTTTTTGTTTCATTGTATAACTTATAAATATGTGGCATAACTTATAATTATGTTTTAAATTGTTATTTTTTTTTCTATTTGTCTTTTGTATGTTGGGTTTTTTTAATCAAAATAACAATGTGATACCTTATAATAATAATAATGTTATATTATCCGACGTTTACAATTCATTAAAATGTATGTAACACCCGTGTGCGCGCCACACACATATATATGAAGTTTAATATATTTTTCATCTGTGTGTAACACGGAATTTAACCTAGTATTTATTATACCACAATATGCGGCGGTTTTTGACCCAAACCATGCGAAACTATAAGCAACATGAAACATGCCTATAATTGATCAGCAATATTTGGCAAAGATCTCCACCACATACATAAATAATAATTAATAAAATGTGTTGCTTAGGAAATTAGCAAACATTGATCATTGAGAGTGAATTCATGGGCGGATTGGAGTTACATTTAAGCTTGAAATTAAATAGACAAAATTACAAATTTTGTCCTTTAAACATATGCGATTTATGGATCAGGTCATTTAAAATGTTTTTTTGCAGGCGGTATCCTTTACGTGGGATGTTTGTTTGATTTTTGTCCTTTTGGCTAACACCCATCCATTTTCGCCGTTAAGTGGTTGCATGTGAGAAACATGTGAGGGGTTCTTTTGTCTTTTCACCCATCCCTGCAACATGTCAGGCTCATCTCCCTCATCTCTCCATCTCTCAAATTAGGGCTCAATTCATAGATCTAAAATTAGGGTTCGATGCCAAGATCAAATATTAGGGCTCAATCGAGGATGATGTATTGTGTTTGTGGCAAGCAAGCTGTTGTTTGAACATCATGGACTGACAGAAATCCTGGTCGACGATTCTTTTCTTGTCCCGACATGGTAAGCCCTTAAATTGTTTTCAGTTTTCTTTGAATCGTATAATCTTCATCTTCCTCCTTTTATCCAAACATCAGATTGTCCATTTCTTGGATGGCGTGACCCTCTAATGTGTGAAAGGGCAATGGAGATAATCCCTGGTTTGTTGAGATCTAAGAACAAAGCTGAAGAAAGCCTGGAGAAAAGTAAATAAGACGTAAGGAAAATGAAGAAGAAGCTGATAACGAGCTGGATCTTTTTAGTGCAATTGTATTTGCAATGAAAATGATATGATGTCTTTGATCTTCTTAGGTTGTTCTTATGTTCCGAATGTCTTTGATCTTCTTAGGTTGTTCTTATGTTTCGAATGTAGTTTGGGTTAATGTAGTTTGGATCTTCTTAGGTTGGCAATGATGTCTTTTGAATGTAATTTAGAAGATAAGAATATGATGTCTTTTGAATGTAATTTGAATGGTGAGAATGAATGTAATTTGCAATGTTGACTACTGATAGTTTCATACATCAATTACCAATAAGAAAAAGTGTCCCAATATGGTTTGACATGTAAATGGTCAAACAACAGGCGACTTTGGTTCCATTGTATTCAACAACCAACAATTTCATACAACATAACAATAACATATAGACATCAACATCAGCATGCGAACAATAACATCAATTATCATATGCATTCAACAACCAACAATTTCATACACCATAATTATTCCATGGACAATCCACACTACATCCCTAATAGCAGTCAACACATATTACATCCCAAAAGACAACACATAAGACAACCCTAAGAGAACCCAAAATATTGTTCCATGGAATACACAATTAAAACCCAACAAGCATACAACCCAAAATATTATTTTTCCACTGCAGCAGTGCATGATCTTATGTTGTGCCCTTTTTGATGACATCCCCCGCAAGCGTTGCTACCTGGTGGCCTTGACTTCTTAACTGTTTTTGCTTTCTTGGATGGGCCTTGTTCTTCAGCTTCCAAAGTTTTGCCATTTGCCTTCTTACCCTTCTTACCTTCTTCAACTTCCACAACTGACTTTTTCCTGGATTTCTTTGGCCTTCCAATAGGCTTATGATACTTAGGTGCTGTGATTTGTGTTGGCACCTTTGACTTGGGCCACATAGTCATATCATTAATAGGGTAGACTTTGTAATTGTATACAGCCCTCCACCTCTCCATTGTGTATACTGGATTGACATATGTTTCTGGTCTACCAACATTTGGGTCATGAGCAGCCTTCACCCAAACACTTGCCACAACATGTCTGCATGGTATCCCAGTGACTTCCCACCTCCTACACGCACAAGTGTTTGTTCTCAAGTTCACCACACACTGATCGCCATTTGGTTCAATGACTTGATAATGTTCCTCACCATTCCAATGCACATTGTACCTATTATTTGAATGTATATGAATAATGCATATTCAATTTATGTTCAAAGACACATGAAATGATTAGAACTGACCTGTTATCTTCCTTTATCACTGAGTCCATAACCTTAGTAGCATATGGTGTTAGTAAGCCTGATGACTTATCAATTACGTTTAGAACATTCACAATCTTCCTCATAAGGTACTCCCTTATGTATTCCAATAATGTGATTATTGGTTTGTCCCGTCCGTCTACCAACTTAGAATTGAAGACTTCACACATGTTATTGGTGAACACATCTAATAGTGCTCTTCCTATTGTAACAAAATAATCTATATTATGATCAAGACATCTTCCTTTCATAAACATATCAACACTCAAGCTAACAATTCATAAAGGCAAAAGAAATTGTTACTAGTAAAGTGTGATCTTGACCAATGCTCTGGTGGGATTTTAGACACCCAAAGATGTGCCTTTTTGTTCAACCTTTTTAAATTATCCATTTCCCTCTCATAATGAGCATTTGTTGTACATGCAGCCAGTTTCCAGATAGCATCTTTTAAATCTTGCCTTTAAATATGTGCTTAATATTTTCAGTAATGTGTCTAACACAAAATCTATGCTCTGCACTAGGAAACACCCTTTCCACTGCTTGGATAAGGCCCTGTACATATAAGGAAGATCTGTTAGTGAAATGATCTTAGATAGAAATAAAAAATTATGGAATGAAAAGGAGTGTATATAAACCTTTTGTCTGTCACTCATGAAGGTAAACTTAGATCTACTATCCAGGCCCAAATCATCACCAAGGCATTGCAAAAACCATTGCCAAGAGAGCATTGTTTCAGCTTCTACAACTACATATGCTAAAGGGTAATATCCATTGTTTGGATCTAGACCAACTGTTATGAGCAATTGACCAGGCCATGCACTTTTGAGGAAAGCCCCATCCAGTCCCAAAAGATCTCTCCCAATAGCTTTGAAACCTTGTTTCAAAGGCCCCAAGCATACATAGATTCTCTTAAAAGTTCTTGTCTCAGATGTGGGGTCGGTGCAATTTTCTACTTCAAGGTGAACAATTGTACCTGGATTAGCATTTTTCAACTCTTCAATGTAATCCCTCAGCAGCCCATATTGAGATATGAAATTTCCATTAATTTGTTCCTTGGCCAAATTCTTTGCCCTATATGCTTTCATGTCAGAAACACCAACCTCAAACTTCCTCTGGAACTTATCTTTGATACCTTTAATTGAAATCTTAGGGTTATCTTGGAGTTCCTCAATTAAGTGATGAGATAGGAAGGTTGCTGTGCAGGCATAAATTTTCCTTGTTTGAAGGCATTTATGGTTAGTCACCAACTTGGTTATTATCCAAGATCTTGTTTTTTCTGGTAAAAAAGCAACAGAACCCAAGGGAATTTATTGATATGTGGGTCTTTCCTTTTTCCTCTACCCCCAACATGTTTATCTTTTGACCCTTTGTCTTTACCACAACTGCTAGATCCAACCCCCAAAATTTTTTCCCTATGGGACCCATCTTCCAAATCACCTTCACACACTGCCCTTACCCTTATACGATCATCTTTTCGAATCCTAATTTGTCTTCTTGTTTCAACAGCATGTGATCTAATCAATTTCTTTACCTCTTCCTTTGTACCAAACACTTGACCCTTATAAAAAAATGGAATCTATGCCTTTGTCATCCATTTCTTCTTTATAAATTTTATCATTATCCAACATTACATCTTCCATTTCCATTTCTAAACCATCTAAACTATCAATGGCAGCCTGGTGATCAACATCAATATCAATATGCAATCTAAAATCCCTCATATCTACATCGACATCATTTGTTGTGTCACCATCTTCTAACATGTAATCACTATCTTCCTCGTCAATACCATCCCCTGTCTCATCTCTCCCATCATAGTTTTCATCTCTGCTGTCATAATCTCTACTGCCATCATCTCCACTGCCACCATCTCCCATGAAATTACCTTCACCTCCCATGACATTACCTTCATCTCCCATGAAATTACCTTCATTTCCCATGACATTACCTTCAACTCCCATGACATTACCTTCATTTGTAGTTTGGTGAGTCTCACCTTCATTTGTAGGTTGGTGATTATCACCTTCTTCATGATCACCAAAGGTATTGTCTCCAAATGAAGGGTCGAATTCAGGGTCATCTAATAGAAGATCAATTTGCTCTTGTTGTCCACTGCTTTGACCAACTTCATTTGTACTAGCATGCCAACCCAACAAAAATCTTTTTCTCTTAGCTGAATTAGACATATCAGTTGCTATCTCCATTGCCATATGCTCTTCATCAGTGATTTCTTTAATTGCAACCTTTGATGGTGAGCAAAAATATGTGTGGAGAGTGGTTGTTTCATGCTCAACATACACACTCATTACTTTATACTCTCCAACATACTGAGCAAATCCCCTAATATCGTCATCACTTCCCAAAGCTCTAAACCCAAAATCCAAATCTTCATTTGGAACTAGATAATGGTAGTATCTAGTTTCTTCTTTAGAGTAACCTATTTGCTCCAAGATTCGATCAACCTCATGAACAGAAAACATGTCAATATCGAGTTCATGAATTTGATGCACCACACCTCTATTATAAACTCGTCCAAGGAATTTGGTATATTTACCACCATGGTGCAACATTATGGAAAACATATGAGGTAATCCAACTACAAAATAACAGTAATCACTGTGTAAGTACCAAAATTAAACTAAAAACGAGTACAAATTACCATAGTAAGCCCTAGAAAGTTGAAATTACCGTAGAAATTTGCATAATCTTCTTGATCGTGTGCTTCACCAATGTAGAATTGCGGCTCCATTATATCATCTGAGGGTGCTTGCTTGGTTTGATCGAGGATCGGAAGGTGAGAAGGTGAAAGAGAGTTAGGGCTTTGTAAGGGATTATTTAGGGGTTTTAAAATCAGAAGTGAGGGTGTTAAAGACATGTTGCAGGGATGGGTGAAAAGACAACAGAACCCCTCACATGTTTCTCACGTGCAACCACTTAACGGCGAAAATGGATGGGTGTTAGCCAAAAGGACAAAAATCAAACAAACATCCCACGTAAAGGACACCGCATGCAAAAAAAAACATTTTAAAGGACCTGATCCATAAATCGCATATGTTTAAAGGACAAAATTTGTAATTTTGTCAATTAAATATTTGTTCGATCAAGTGTTCAAAAATAAGGAAAATTTTGGTTATAACCGAACTTGAATTGCCTAAAGCCGGTAATCTAGTTTTTGTTGGATTACTTAGGTTCGTTTTAGTGATCAAGGTTGTGTTTAGGGTTTTGAAATAACAATTTAGGTATCCTTTTAGTGACAGATGCAAGAATTTGTATGAGTTGGGGTCAAAATTAGGGTGACAGAATATAGGTGACTAGTCCTGATACAACTCAAGCACAACACGATAGTAATTAGGTTTTGGATTGTGGTAAACTTGACCCATTAAAGAATTTCAAAAAAGTAAAAAAAAAAAAATCAAGTTTAGGGTTTTACCATGGTTGTCTATAAATATGATATATAAGTTCTTTTGGCTATATGGGTTCTCGTGGCATTACTCCAAACAGACATTCCATAAGACCAATCAACGACGATATGTTGTTGAAGGCTATATGTTTTAACAAATATTGCACCCATAAACTTTTTTGAACGATAAATTTTTTGAGTTTATTTCAATGTCATAAGTGACAATCCACACCTTATATATAGTGCATTCAATTCATGATCTATCAATACTTGCAATGATTCATTTAGTGAAATTTGTCACACCATCGCTATACGGTAGCGTTTCGTAAATATGCATCGCCCTTTAAAGTGTCACCCAAACAAGCGCGACCAAGTTGAGCCAATGCATCCCTTGAATCGAATCACCTCCGATCTTTACGAAATTACCGGCACCCTAATCGAATGACGGTGAGTCAACAGAATAATTACCAACCATATGCCATATCAACTAGAGGTGTTCAAAAGAACCAGTTAACCGAACCGACCCGAAAATCAAACTGAAACCGAACTGGTTTTAAATTAATTATGTAATTTTTACCACCAAAACCAGTTCCAAATTGGTTAACCGAACCGAAACTGATCGTAACATGTCAAGAAACTGGTTTCAACCCGAACCAAAATGGATCATAAACCAGTTTTGACTTTTGTTGACCAAACCAGTTTATATCAAAACCGATTTTGAGTTTTAAATCGGTTGGCGCACCTCTAATATCAACGTGATGGTTTGAATCATGTCTAATCATTATATTCAAAACTAGAAACGGGGTAGGATTTGGTTCCGGGTATAATTAACAAAAGTCAAAACCAGTTTCGGGTATAGTCGGGTATTTAACAAGGTTTTCTGGTTTTTTTTGGGGCTTCGGGTAGGGTCGGGTTTTGACCGGGTATTTCTGGTTCGGGTTCCGCCGGGTCCTGGTCTGTTCCGGTTCCAGGGAGAAACCCAAAGCCCGGCCCATATCCGCTGGTAGGGTAAGGTAGGGTTGGGTCCGATTCCAGATAGAAACCGCTGGGTCAATTCTAAAACCGGTTTTTTTTTTCACCTCTACATCAAAATGTCATGTTAGCCTTTCTTATATGGCTTACGTGTACATGAGTCGGTAAAACTTAAAAATGCACAAGGCTCGGTTCATTTGCGCGCGCACACACACACAAACATATATAGTAGCTTTTATCTTCCGTATTACGGGGTTGTTTTACATTATTTGTTTTCAACATATATATATTTTAGGATTTTAATTTTATTTATATATACTTAGGATTTGATGATGAAAGAGCTTTACAAATAGATAAGATGTTATAACCCGGTTTAAAAGCTAACAAGGTTTGGTGAGACCCATGACCCGCTTTTTTTACTATAAAATTGTTTTCTTAATATAAATACGGAGTAATATCTTTTTTTAGGGTTGAGTTATTCTACAAAGAACAACAAAAAAGTGTGAGAAGCCATAGTTGATTGACATGTGTTAAGTGTAGACCAAAGGTATAAGGGTATAAAAGTAATAGTACACATTTTCTCTCTCCACATGCAAGTCACATGTCAATTCCCCCTATCATTTTAAAACGCCCATAACTTTTTCATGCAACATTATTTTTTAAAAAAAAATTTCATCATAATAACAAGCGTTTTTTATCTTTAATATGAGTATGACTTTGCTACATAAAAATTAAAAAAAAAAAATTTACGTCATTGTGTCTTTTCGTCATTGTGTCTTTCTATTTGTCATTTTGTCTTTCAATTCATCATTGTGTTTTTTTAAATGCTAATAATACGGTTGTGTAATAATAATTCGTAAATATAATGATAAAATAACAATAAATTATCTAATACATAAAACACAATGATGAATACATATTACATAATTACATGAAACGTAAAACACAATGATGAATACGTATAACACAATGACCTAAACGTAAAACACAATGATGAATACATATAACACAATGACCTGAAACGTAAAACACAATGGAAACTACATATTACGCAATGACATGAGCGTAATACACAATGACTAAAACACAATGATAAGTAGAAAGACAAATGATAAGCACAAAGACACAATGACAAACAAAAGGACACAATGACGTATCTTTAATATGAGTATCAATTGATAACACAATGACCAAAATTTATAACACAATGCATATAAAAACCCAATTAAAAATCATAATGAACAACCAATAACACAATATAAAAACCCACTATTTTTTTATTTTTATATAACAATATGATACTCATATTAAAGATAAAAAAAACGCTTGTTATTATGGTGAAATTTAAAAAAAAAATAATATTGTATGAAAAAGTTATGGACTTTTTAAAATGATAGGGGAATTGACATGTGTCTTGCATGTGGAAAGAGAAATTCAACAAGAGTGGGTTATTACCTTTATGTCATTCTCATCAATTTATTTTCTTAAATTAATCTTCATCATTCAAATCTAAGATCAATAGATTAGATTTCTTCTCACCCTTTTCATTTTAGTTGTCCTTTGTATTTTAACTTTACCCTTTTTTTAAAGAAAAAAACGGATATTAATTTTGAGTATATCTCTATTTTATAGGATTTTTAAATCAAATATTTGATGAGATTAATTTTTAATATAATGAGATTTTATAACCCGTTTAAGGGCTATCTAAGTTTGGTGAGGCTCAAACCCATGAATTCGGGTCAAGTGCATGAGAAATCTTCATTTACAAATAAAGCAATTTAGTGGTTTAAAAGAATTTAGGGAGGTTTCATTCATATATATTTAAGATTACATAATTACGAATGTATATATAGAGATATTGAATTTTAATAATCCGTCTTTGACCCTTTAGCCAGGATAAATCTTAACTCAGGAAATATTTAAAGTCATTATAAACGGAGTCAAGTCTCAGCTAGTGACTGACCTCCGGAGTAAAATACGTTATGTGTGATGACCGATTTTGACTATGCATCCATCATAATCGTTTAATCCAAATCATGGAAAGCTCACAATAATAGGGAAAATTCTTAAAATAAGCATTTATGAAAACAAATTTCAAGTTTTAGGTATTATTTGTAAAAAAATTCCACAAATAGTTATTATAAACTAGTTGTGACGAGTAGTTTATACAACCAATTAAAAATTGCCGCGTGTCCTTAAACTAACTGTAACGAGCGCGTTCTCTAATCATTTACTCGTCACGACTAAATAAGTTTCATGCCTCGTAATCAACGCCCACGAGTAATTATAAGCTTTTAGTCGCGACGAGTATATTATAAGGTTAAACTAGTCGCGACGAGTTACACGAGTAGTTTATTAGTAGTTAACTCGTCGCGACTAGTTTAACCTTATAATCTACTTTCCGCGATTAAAAGACTTATAATTACTCGTGGGCGTTAATTACGAGGCATGAAACTTATTTAGTCGTGACGAGTAAATGATTAGTGAACGTGCTCGTTGTAAAACCCTAGGCAAATCACACATCGGCCGTGGACAAGAGAGATCCTTAGTTCATAAATAAATGCCCTGCCTCTTAAACACCAACGCGTTTTGGGCTTAATGCTAGTGGACGAGAACCGAGCTCCACAGTTAAGCGTGCTCAGGTAGGAGTAGTAGCAGGATGGGTGACCTCCTGGGAAGTCTCCACCTGGACAACAAAAAACAAATCCGTGAGCTCTTCGTGGGCAAAGCAGACAATATTGGTAGTGTAAGGGGCCAGATGTTACACTCGTTATGGTTAGTTTAAGGGCACATGACCAGTTCTAATTGGTTCTACAAACTGCTCGTTACGACTAATTTATAATACATATTTCTGGAATTTCTTGCAAATGATACCTAAAACTTGAAATTTATTTTCATAAATGCTTATTTTGAAAATTTTCCCACAATAAAAAGATTACTGATTATCTAAGTGAGGTCATCACTATACTTCCCTTCACTTGCACAAGTGCACACCAATCATACAACTTCATCATATGCGCTGTAGCAATAATCATTTTACCCAAACTTTTTGGTCAATTCCTCCCGGTCAAAAGTCAATGTTGACCATCAGAAAGCCAAATTTTACTTACAAGTCAAATCGATTACGAAATTATTTTTAACAACTCATAAAATCAAAGAAGAACTTTCTGATAAAGCATGAAATGCATGAATTTACGAATGGATAAATATGGTATCAATATGCCTAAGAAAACATATCCCCATCAAGCACAACAAATAACAGCGTTAAAAGCACCGACACCAACTATTTGACCAACGGCGAGAGCAGCAACTGCCATTTTACTAGGACTTTCCATACCATCAACAATTGCTATAAGTGCAGCCACAAAAGCATAATCGACGTCAGGATAAATAGTAACTCTGAAATTTTCTTGTGAGTCCCAATCTTTTTGAATCTACAATAACAAGTCAGACTGATTAGCATTATGTTAATAAACTTCCGAAATCTTATGTCACTTTTGTACACATACGTGCATGCACGTAGCTAAAATTAATATGAAACGAGTAAAGAGGGTGAAATTACTTCGGCTATTTTTGTCGTTGAAGAATCTCGTTTATAAATATCCAACTTTCCCTTTTTCCAGTTTCCTTTGATCTCAAAATCACAATTATCGTGTCTCAGTTTGTTTGCTAAGGACACGTTTACGTCAGTGTGCTTCGAGAACATATTTTTCTTTGTGGCACTAAATATCATATCTGAATCGGCTTTACTCATACCCCTAAATACTTTCCAACGGGCATGGGTCGTCATGTTCTGGAAATAATATACATTCAATCAAATATAAATTTGAGCAGCAAAATTTAAGAAGAAAAAACCAAAGAATATCTAATTAATATTTGAATGGGGATTGTTAATTACCTTAGCCCGAAGCCTTGCAATTGGTCTGTCACATTCATCTAGTAGCAACCACTGTCTATGCAAACTCGTGTTATGTTTTTTTATCGTTAACATAACTTTTTCCATATCGTTTGTGATCATATAAGTATCTCCAGAGTCATATCTGTTGACTATAAAACTAGATTTAGACGACGCTATGAACTCAGAGCCGATTACAGGTGCATAACTGGATTGAGGCACCGTCACGACGCACAAAAGTTATTTTTATCTAAAGGAAGTTGAGTTGTGTATTGAAAACTTCAACTCCTAAGTATAAGAACATGTATAGCAGCAGATTCTTTAAATACAAGGTTCCACTTGATATTAATATATATCCAACTGACAAGACATAGTCAATAATTTGGTAATATGTGTTAGTATTCAAATACCATGTTGTCTGATTTGATAATTAGTATTAGTATTAGAAAACCATGCATGTTGTGCGATTTGGTAATAAGTATTAGTTGTAGGATACACATATTCTTGAAAGGTGGCTTTTAAATGCCAACTCAAGAGGGATTCGAATCTTTCTTCAAAGTATACATGGTTTCAATTCATTAGACAAGAGAGATTAATTATCTTAAATATGTAGCAATATTAAAGTAAAGAATCTAAACTTTCGAAGCATGATAAATTTATCAACGAGAGTGTATTTTGGATGATAAACAAAAAAGGTACCAAAAAAAAACCCTAAAATGTTTTCTCCCTCTATCCCATTCAAAAAAAAAACAAAAAACAAAAAAAACACAACGATATGGAAAAAAGACATAATAATGAAAGTAAATAAAAAACACAATGATAGATAAATTAAGACACAATTATAGATCGTATAATATAACACAATGCTGAGCAAAATATAACAAAATCCTATCGTACTCTTCTAATAAAATAAATACCAACATGTCCGTCTGCGATCTCTTTGGTTGGTTTTCCCATTCAAACATATGGCCCGACTAAAAAAACAATCGGATCATTTATAACCCATTTTTGTTATATGCAACCCTAATCCTTCCTATGGGTACGTTTGATAAAACTAGCTGGTGGCTGAAAGCTTGTAGCTGGTAGCTGTAGCTTTTTATATATATATTTAGAAGTTTGGCAGAGTAGCTGGAACTTTTAATAAAACTAGCTGGGTACTCACTCGCGTGGTGCGGTGGGGTTGCTGCGCTACCTGTCATCAACCACATAATTAGTGTCGGTACATGATTCACCTGATGAGCACACGTAACCCGAATGTAGACGTGTAATTCGTGCAAAGGCAGTACGCGTGTAACCGATGGCGAAAATCAAGAAGCAAATCTGAAATATACAGTAATTTCAAATAGATACTTTTTTAAACCAACCTGTTTTGATCCAAATCCTGTTCCGACCCGACACTGTCTAATGAGAAACATGTTCTGACCTGACCTATTTCGACTCAAACTGTACCGACATGAACCGAACTAAATTAACCCTTTTTGTATCGACTCGTTCTGACCCTAATTTGGTCTTACACATGACCCGAGCTCACCTGACTCGACTTGCTGCAATATCATACTCAAATTAAAGAGAATAAAATGCTCGTTTTATGATTTATTTTTTTTTTAAATATTAAAGTTTGAAAAAGTTATGGTCTTTTAAAAAGTCATTGGGTAGTTGTTTTTGAATAAAAGTTAAATATGTAACTATTATATAAATTAAAAAATATTTAATGAAAATTTAAGTATTAAACTTGTAAAATTTCAAATATAAAAACTTGTAGTTTTTTCTCAGACAGTAGTAATAGTAGCATTCAAAAAGGGAGCATTTTCTTTTAACTTAAAAACTTTTATTGAGAATGAGTTTTTTTATTAAAAACTTGAATATAAAAGCTCCTAAAAACTACTTACCGAACATACTCAAAATAAATCTAAAACGAGTATATTTATATTTATATTTGAAAAATCTAAGGTAGAACCGTAATTATAAAGATAACCGAGGGGCAATACCGTAACCCTTAATCTGTAGAAACTGCTGTATTATAAAAACGGATCATGCGGGATTCATGACGACTCACAACAAGCAGCAAGTAAACCACCTTCACATATACCACATGAAGAAAACAATTAACTAATTCAATCCACCCATCTCTACATGCAATCCGCCTATCGAAACTGATATTTAGGTACAATTCGATCATTATTTCATTGAGTAATCATCCATCCTCTGTTTTTTGATATTCGCATTTAGACTAGTGTTTTTCATCGTCTCCTTAGTTTTGCAGTCGTTTTGTTCGGTTAATTTCCACATATTGTTTCAATCCGTGGCTTTAAGGAAGCTTTTCACATCCGTCTTATTTTATTAGTTCAAATCAGTTATGTTTTGCTTAACCTTTAATCTAAACTAATTGTTCGTCTTCCTCATCGTCTTCTTAGTTTTGCAGTCGTTTTGTTCGGTTGATTTCCACATATTGTTTCAATCCGTGGCTTAAAGGAAGTTTTCTAGATCCGTCTTCTGTTTTTATTACGGAGTACCTAGTTCAAATCATTCGCTAGTTATTACTAATAGAAGACAAATCTAGAATACTTCCTTTAAGCCACCGATTGAAACAATATGTGAAAATCAACCCAACAAAATGACTGCAAAACTAAGAAGACTATGAGGAAGACGAACGATTAGTTTAAATTAAAGGCTAAGCAAATGCACGACTGATTTGAACTAATAAAAACAGAAGACGGATCTGGAAAACTTCCTTGAAGCCACGGATTGAAACAATATGTGGAAATCAACCGAACAAAACGACTGCAAAACTAAGAAGACGATGAGGAAGACGAACGATTGGTTTAAATTAAAGGTTAAGCAATATGCGACTGATTTGAACTAATTGTAAAGCCTCAAATTGTTCTTCCTCATCATCTTATTAGTTTTGAAGTGGTTTTGTTGTTGATTTCCGCATATTGTTTTAATTTGTGGCTTAGAGGAAGTTTTCTAGATTCGTCTTCCATATTTGTTACAGAGTAACGAGTTCAAATCATTTGCGTATTGCGTAACTCGAATTCTTATGTTATGGAAGTCATTACTTCACTTGATTGACTCAGGATATTTCAATTTGTGGTTGATTAATGATCTTAATTACAACCGAGCTATCTCGTGAGCTACTCGAGAATAGCTCGTTGAAAGCTCAATCAAGCCAAGCTTAAACGAGCTCGGGCCTTAAAATAAATTTGTTTATAAACAAGCCTGAGCTTCACTTAACGAGCTGCCTCACGAGCCTAAACCATCCTGTTATTTATATATTTTTATTTAATGTATTAGATATAATAATAATAATATCTATTATACATGATGAAAATAACTAAACAACATATATTATATATATATAACTTATACTTAAAAATATTTAAAAATAATTTGAAAATTATATAAATTAATTAATAAATAATAAGCGAGCCATGGTCTAGCTTTAGAAAAGGAGCTCAAAACGAGGCGAGCTTGAGCCTAGTCGAACTCGGGCTCTGCTCGGCTCATTCGCACCCCTTAATATACCATGGCCACCCTGATTTCAAACTAGATATTGGTTTTAATTTCTTAAAATGTTACTATAAACTGCAAGACAACATATAGCATTGATAAGATCTGATTAGTTGGATTTGATTTTAGCTTTTATGAAACTTTGACTTACATCTCATGAACTATATGAACTATAATTATGCAATCATGTATTCATAAAGGCAATCTTCATCCACTTACTTAACTTAAACTAATCTCAACTGTTCTTGTATTTCAGCTTGCTGTACTTCATCCATGGGCTCAATCTCATACCCCGAAACCACACACACCAACACGAAACCACCCGGAATCCGATTCTTGGAATGCATCAAGAAATCAAGCCTCTCATTCAAAACACACCAAGCCATAGTCCTAATCATCACATTTCTAGCATACGCAAGCTACCACGCAACTCGAAAAACCACCAGCATTATAAAAAGCTCACTCGATCCTCAATCGCCAGACAACTCGAGTTTATTAAGTTCCAAGACACTTTCATGGTTACTAGGAACCGGGTGGGCCCCGTTTAACGGATCAAACGGGACTGCATTACTCGGAGACCTTGACTTAGCTTTCTTATTCGTGTACTCAGTCGGTATGTTCTTCTCGGGCCATATTGGAGACCGAATGAACCTAAGGATATTTTTGACTATTGGAATGATGGGAACCGGTTTGTTCACTTCATTATTTGGAGTTGGATATTGGGCCAACATTCATTTGTTTTATTATTATTTGATAGTTCAAATGCTAGCCGGGTTGTTTCAGTCAACGGGCTGGCCTTCGGTGGTTGCTGTGATCGGGAAATGGTTTGAAAAAGGTAACCGTGGGCTCGTGATGGGCGTTTGGAACGCGCATACATCGGTTGGGAACATATCTGGCTCTTTGATAGCTTCTTATTATTTGAAATATGGATGGGGTTGGTCCATGGTTGTTCCGGGCTTGGTGATTATTTTTGTTGGGCTGCTGCTTTTTATGTTTTTACCGGTTGATCCCGAATCAGCAGGGGTTAGTAAAGACGGGGATAAACCGGTTTTGTCTGAAAAGATTGGGGCTGAAGTTACAAAACCTCTTTTGAGGATTAAGGATGAGAAAGAATCACCGGTCGGGTTTATAGAAGCGTGGAAGATACCCGGGGTTGCACCGTTTGCGTTTTGCCTGTTTTTTGCGAAGTTGGTTGCGTATACGTTTTTGTATTGGCTCCCGTTTTACATTAGTCATACAGGTAAATTGTTCTCTTGAATCTTGATCTAGTTTTGTTTTTGATAGGTTGGGATCGACGAATGGTAACGGGTCGGGTTAAAATGGGTCAAGACGGGTTGCGCTAAATTAGGGGTGGCAAATGTGACCCATTGGGTTGAATGAGTTGTAATAAAATGTATATAATGGGTCAGAATGGGTCAAACTAAAAAAAGAAAAGGATTGAAACAGGTCAAAATGGGTTGACATTTCTTGAGTTTTTTTTTTGTTTTTTTTTTTGTATTTTATGGAACAAGAAAAACGGAGAAAACTTTTTAGTTTTTTTTACTTTTTTAGTTTTTGATTTATATTTCGAGATATGATTTTTTAATTATCTTTTTTTGAATATTTTAGTGAGGGCTTCTGAAATCTCAACCCATTTAAACCCATTTCAAAAACCCTTTATTAAAAAATTCAAAAAAATAATTAAAAAATCATAACTCGAAATATAAATCAAAAACTAAAAAAGTAAAAAAACTAAAACGTTTCCTCCATTTTTCTCGTTCCATTAAAAAAAACCTCAAGAAATGTCAACCCGTTTTGACCCGTTTCAATCCTTTTATTTTTTTAGTTTGACTCATTATATACATTTTATTACAACCCATTCAACCCATGGGTCACATTTGCCACCCCTACGTTAAATACTTAAAATCGGTTTTAGATGGTTTGATTATGAAAGTTGTGCTAAACTTTACTATGGATGTATGATAACTTTTGCAGTCATAGATGGAGAGTACTTATCTGACGTGGCAGCCGGTAATCTATCCACACTATTCGACGTAGGCGGTGTAGTGGGCGGAATCCTAGCCGGTCACATTTCCGACCGCCTAAATGCCCGAGCCATTACCGCGGCAAGCTTCATGTACTGTGCTATCCCAGCCCTATACGTCTACCGAAACTATGGACACATATCCATGACCATAAACATCATGCTCATGTTAGTAACCGGCGTGTTTGTCAACGGGCCCTACGCGCTCATAACCACTGCGGTTTCAGCTGACCTCGGGACTCACCGGTCCTTAAAAGGCAACTCCCGAGCCTTAGCAACTGTCACTGCAATCATTGATGGAACCGGGTCTATTGGTGCTGCAATCGGGCCATTGCTCACGGGTTACATTTCGACCCAGAGCTGGAGTGCGGTTTTCACTATGCTTATGGCTTCGGCTTTTGTGGCAGGGTTGTTTCTTACTAGACTTGTGGTGGCGGAAATAAGGGCAAAATGGCAAGAGTCACGACGGGGTTTGACTACTGGCGTCCGTAGGTCTCCTGTCGTTAATGTGTGATCGTCATGATGTTACACTTGTGTATACATATATAATGTATCGTATTAAAATCAATTTTGTATGTAAAGTTTTGGATGAATGCATATAAACTCAACATTAATGTTGTAATATAGATAGAGGTAGCAAAATATGTGGACATTCGAGTATTCATGACACGACACGACTGGTTTATTATCTAAACATGCTTGTGGGTTCGACCCAAAACCGACCTGTACTTTAGCCTAAACTCAAACCCGCAAACTTCATGTTTAGCCTAAAGTCAAGACCTGTTTGGGTCAACTTTTTATTAGGGTCAAAAGTCAAAGCTGGCTGGTGGACCGACTCGCCTGGAGACCGACTGGGGCCCACAGTCCCGAGTTCCTGATCCATGATCACGTCGGTTTCAGCTTTCAAAAAGACGCAATCGGCAGCAACTTCATACTTTGTGGCTGAGAGAATTAGAAGACTAACAAACAAAAAGGGGACTTCTCTTTCAAGATTGGATTATATTCCAACACTAAAAATGCATTTCAGTTGCTTTTTGTTTAAACGATTATCGACCACCAGAAACTGCAAATGCATATTTTGCGGGTGGGCCTAAAATTTTCGCATAAAAACAAATGGTTATTATCCATGTTGTTACCAGAACCTAACCAAGATAGTCCAAATTGCACATCATCATCATCAAGAAATCCGTAACAGATTCATATCCACTCCACATGTCTGACGCAAGCGGCGTTCTACTTGATGCGAACCACTTTGGACATTGTATGAAAACCGTGCGATAATAATAGGGAAAGGCACATGATAACTCCTTTTTCTAAAAAGAAGTCTGCTAAGATTCATTTACATCAGACATCGTTGTCCGTCAAATATGCGAGTTGTATCAATGCATTTGAGTTGCATAGACCCATACGAGGCATATAGTTCTTCATTGATTGAACTATAGGCATCTCGTACTATACAATCTGTTAGGATCTACACGGCTCGTCTATACAAGACGTACAGACAGGACAAACCGCATGTCTAACATTTTCGTCCATTTCGTTTAGGCATATACACGTCACACTAATATGCAACTATTTATGCATCAAACACACACAACTTATTCTACCAAAAATTGATCATATCCAAATTGAATAACTTAACATCAACAAAACTGCATGTAGTCTCCTTGTCAATAATCCTGTAGCGAATACTAGAAGTCGTCGTCGGGCTTCTTAGGCTTGAGACACACACACACACACACACATATATACGCCACTGATTGCTCTGAGCAAAAACGGAAAACTGTTTGTTATGATTCCCATACTTTCGCCTAGAGTTTCAGGTAAACGAATATGGTAACTGATAGTATAACTGTCTCGTTTTGAGTTACTGGACGTTGAGCTTGAGCTCGTGAGTTGTTTTTTCAAGCTCGGGATCGAAACATCTATTATTTATTAATTAATTTATGTAGATTTTTAGTTATTTTTATATATTTTTAGAAAAACTTTAAATGTGCCTAATGTTAGAAAGCAATATTTTTTGACTTCGTATGGCGGCCGAAGGCCAGCTAATCTGTTCACTTATGATCAAGGTCCACTGGTTTCGTCCTGCCTTTGACTCATTAGGTGAACAACATTACAACAATAGCTCGTGACCAGCGATTGAGACCGTGCCGGATGCATTCCGCAACGAGCCAACAAACCCAAGAGTTCAAGCACATTCAAGCAAAACAATCATCAAGCAACTGGCCCGTGACACTAAGCTCGGTTCAATTCCGTGTGAATTTAATATATTTATATATATATGTATTCAAATATATTACTACACGAGCTTCTTATGCACGAATTGAGCTCATGCTAGATAACTAAACGAGTTATAAAACGAGTTATACTTAAGGCTTGGGCTCAGTTCGTTTAAAGTTTTTTATCAATCTGTTCTCGAACAGCTAGACTCGTTTGTACGTCCTAACACTTTTTAATCTTTTTAAAGTCACTCAATTTTGATTTACTGTTTTAATATTGTGTAGTTACTAGGTTATCATCACTTTCAAAACCAATATTACGTTAAAAACTATAATAGCTGCATAAAGCACATGTACGCGTTATTAAGTGGACTTTAAAAATATATTTTTAGGGATGTGTGTCCGCTATTAAAGAATATTTAAATAAATTTATAAGAAAAAAAAGTTTTCAAATAACGTACATTTTTCCCCTTCATAAAAAGGTATATTAAGAATAGGCTTTGTTACTTGCATAGACTCTAATCTACTCAAACACCTTCCATATAAGCCCTATAAGACCTGGGAGTGTTCACGGTTTGATTCGAAACCTTGAAACCGTCCAAGCCGGTCATCAGTTTGGTTTCACGGTTGGCTTTTTTCATAGCTATCGGTCGGTTGGTTTCAAAAATTTCAAACCGTAATGAACGGTTTGGTTTACGGTTTATACCAAAAATCAACTGTATAAAACCAGATCAAACCGTATGATTTAATTATTTAAATTTTTTAATATTCATATTATATATTTATATATATATGTATTCAAATGTAACTACACATAATTATATAAAGTTTGTTAATGTGTATGACATATGTTACTAAATACTAAATAGTAAGAAATGGGCTAAGCCCAAATGTATACAAATAATTTAATGGACAGCTTGTGGGCATGTGGCTAGATATGTGTTTTGATTATATATGGACAACTGATGTTTAAACGAGTTAAATTCTTCAAAGTTTTTAATAGCTTAACCATAAATATATTATATGTTGATTTGGGCTTCTTGTACAACCCCCCCCCCCCCCCCCCCCCAACAACTCTAAATAGTGAAATCAAACCGTTACTAATAGTTCGGTTTGGTTTAATAGTTTTACGGTTTAGTTCACAGTTTGATCTAAAAACCATGAAAACCTGTCCATAAACACCCTTAATAAGACCTATTAGAGGTGTTCACGGTCTGGTTTTCGCGGTTTTTAGGTCAAAACGTGAACCGAACCGTTAATAACGGTTTTTTATTTTCATAAACCAAAACCAAACCGTTGAACTTTTAAATCAAACCGCTAGTAACAATTTGGTTTCACGGTTTAGACGCCGTTGGGATTTTGTAGAGAAAAGTCCAAAATAATTTATTTTATTGTATAGCTCTCAATAATTTACAAATTTTAACAAACATCATTTACTTTTGGGTTCTCATTTGAAAAACTGAAAGTTTGGTTAATGTTTTTACGTTTTGAAATTTGGCTTTACTTTTACAGTTTACTCAGTACTTAGTAAAGCGACTATTTATATTAAACGCACTAATAACTATTGTTAAATTATGTTTTCTAATACACACATATACATAATATGTAAAATATTTAAAATATATATAATTAAATCATACGGTCCGGTCCGGTTTTTTACGGTTGGTTTTTGGTATAAACTTTAAATCAAACCGTTGGCTACGGTTTAAAAATTTTCAAACCAAACGATCGAAAGTTAACAAAAAACCCAACCGTAAAACCAAACCGATAACCGGTTTAGACAATTTCATAGTTTCGAATCAAACCATGAACGTCCCTCATACCTATATGACTTGTGTAGTGAATGTATAAATGTATAATAACATGAAAAAGGATAATATGACACACAAAAGTGTACAAATATAGCATTCCTTAAGAATAAAATCATTATTAAATATTATCCACACTGTAAATTTCACATACAAACAAAACATCATGAATCCCCATCCCCACCAGATAATAAAATACAACTTTTACAGCATGCTTTACTACTTTTCAATGCATGAAAAGAATATATATATTTTTTAATAAATAAACAACAAATAATTATAAAGGAAGATAGTGGAATGTTTTGTCTTGCACGTGAGTGGGAGCAACAAAACATGACCGTTAGATGACGACAAAATTCTGGAGCCATACAGCCAAATCCTGGCTTGATATTAGTTGGGCCAGTCTACACAACCTGATACCGGTAATACCGGTAAAAGCAAACCCACATATATATATATATTTTTTCCCATTTTTTGTTACTTAACTTTAGATTTTTCTGAAAATGATTATTACTATTTTAATAGTTTCAAAATCAGTTTAGTTTTTAGCGTTACATTATTTAAGGTTTGTCTCCCTCGTTCTCAACCTTATTTTTAAAACGAACGAATTTCTTGTATTTAGGCTATGACACTCTCTAAATTCGGAGAGTCTTGATGTTAGTGACGAAGGTTTGACGAGTTTGTCGGGGGGCGAGACTCAAAATATATTTAAAAAATCATAAACAAGGGGGGTCGGGCTCAAAATTTTAGCTAATAACGGGTAACTTTAAATGCGTATACAAATTTTCAAGCGAAAAATGGTCAATTTACACCGATGCGCAAAAAAACAGGGGGGGCGGGGCCACCCCTACCATTAGTCTGGCCATACTATATTGTCTTAACCGGGGGCTCACGCTGGCTTCAGAGCTTGGCTTGGGCGTTCCCCAGGAAAACCATACCGCTGATTGCCACTTGACAGTCGTTGTGTGACCACAAGAGCTAAATTCTCTGGAGTAACGCACAGTGAGACGAAAACCCGGATGGGCTCAGGGTTCGAACTGACAACCTTTGCACAAAGCCTATCTCAAATCTTTCATTGTCGGTATCTACCCAGATGTGACACAAGTGAGATTCGAACTTAAGTCGTCACAGGTGAACACCAAGACTCCTACCACAAGCAAAATTTGTTAAATTTATTTCTTATATGATGTAAATGTGTTTTTCATGTTTTTAGTTATTTTCCCTTAAATTTTAAAATGAGATTGGCGATGATGAAACATGAGTGCTCTAAAGCTATGTGTTGTAAGTGAAACCTTTTAAAAGCTCTCTGATTGTTTCATATTTTTTCTCAAGTCATCAGATTGTATTATTTATGAATGAGGGTTTCTCATGCATTTGACCTGAATTTACGGGTATGGGTCTCATCAAACCCAAATAACCCTTAAACGGGTTATAACATCTCACTAAATTAAAAATTAATCTCACCAAATATTTGATATGAAAATCCTATAAAATAGGGATATATCAAAAATTAATATATGATTTAAAAAAAAGATATTATTTATAATTAAGAAAACAATTTTATAGTAAAAAAAAATAAGCAGGTATTGTGTCTCACCAAACCTAGATAGCTTTTAAGCCGGGTTATAACATCACATTTATTTGTGAAACTCTTTTATCATCATACCCTAAGTATATTATTAACTTGCTTATAATAAATAAAATTAAAATTCAAAAAAATATATAAATATTAGAAACGAATAATGTAAAGCAATCCCCATAATACGGGGGATAAATAACTTTTAATATAAATTTTTTATATTATTTCGAATATACCGAGAAGACATGCATATTTTTATCTACATGTTGACAAAAAATTTATTTAAAACCGTGCGGGGTCAAATTTTATTGAATATTTCGATATTGATTTGACACGGCTCGAGTTGGAGTAAGTTTATGTCGATCCGTGGATAAAAATAAGCATGTCATCTCGTCAGTATATTCAAAATAATATAAAAATTTTCATATTAGAAGTTATAAAAGATAAACCAAATATAAGTAAAATTAGTTATAATAATAAAAAAAACATATAAACAAAACGCTAGCATGTCTTTGACTATATATTTGATGCTAACACGCCGTTGACCATGCGTTTGGAGGCATAACTCATATTTGACCATGCGTTAGGAAATCTAACACGTCTTTGACGACGTGTTTAACAATGTGTTCGTTAACCACGTCGTCAAAGACGTGTTAGATTTCCTAACACATGATCAAAGATGAGTTAGAAAATGACATTGTTGGAATTATTAAGTTTGGGGGACAAAATTGGAATCTCTTTCCAAAATAGGGTCATTTTGGAAATTTCCTAACGCATGATAAAAGATAAGTTAGAAAATGACATTTTTGGAATTGTTAACTTTGAGGGAAAATTGGAATCTCTTTCCAAAATAGGTCATTTTAGGAATTTTTTTAATTGTTCAATCCTTATATTGTAACCAAATAAACAACCCGAACATTCCCATCTACCCGAACAATCTTATTTTAAATCAAAATATATTAAACCAAATGTGTTCGATGCATATTTGATTTAATCCAATTAAAGATAAAAACGTCTAGCTTATATTATTCAACAATGCATTCAAAATTATTAACATTTAATGAAACATGAACTTAAAAAAAGTTAACAATAATAACTAATTTTGTTTTACGCTTCTCAGCCCTAAAATAACTTTTATAGGTACCGTTATAATAATAAAAAAAAAGTTAGTTCGAAATCAGGTGACAATTACATACGTGTTTTCTGATTCTTTCATCTAACTCGTGTGCGCGTTTTTTATTTAATAGTAAACTCAACATTACAAAGTATAAAATAACATTAAAGTAACATGTGCTTTTTTTTATATACTATATAAAAATAAAACGAGCTTGAAATACACAATTCTTAAATATTGAATGACTTGTATTTAAATATAAACTTCGTTAGGCATGTGTACTCACGAGGTAATTTTAAAAGTTTCACGAGGTAAGTTGGATCATGATTGCTTAAGTTAGAAAACCTTTACTAATACTAATAATTCAAGATAACTTTTATATATGTTAACAAAGACAATCATCAAAGTCTTAACAAATAAGTAATTATGTCTCCTTATAATTATCATTTATTTTTCTTTAAAACAATTTACAACATTTTGATTAAAATAAAAATCAATAAATTATCAGTGAGAAATTACATTAAAAGCATTATCAAGCATTAGATTATTAACATCCACTTTACCCAAACTATAAATCTATAAGTCTATAAGTCTATAGTTTTTTTAACAGGCAACGAATCCTTTAAATGGGCTCTGGCTAAATTTATCACATCAGGAAACACTCGTTTTGGGAAAAACCCTCACCTAATGCCAACGCATGTGAACACTCGCTCGAATGCACGACAGTGCGGTGAGATAAAACCCATTCAATTCAAGAATCCGACTAATGAAAACCATCTATAGTTACATGATGTTATTGTATAAATTGATAAAAAAACAAAACAAAATATATTACATTTAATTATTTAATTAATCAAGTTATGTAAAACAACATGTCTAGGCCCGATTCTTACTTTGACTCGATTCGAATAAAACATATTACATTTAATTATTTAGTTAATCAAATTACTACTATATATAAACTATAACTTTGGTGTCGCAAGTGTCCTATTGGGCCACTTGGCGGCACCGTATTAGTCCGCGAATTTGGTGGATTTTTTTAGTTAAGTTACCGTAACGAGCGTAAAAGAAATCGATCAAATGCATTTTCTTTTGTTTTTGTTCCAGTATCATAACGAAGTTGACGGAAACCGACCAAATTCGAGTAGACTCGCCGCCTCAACGCCTGTGACGGACAACGCTCGAGTTTTACCAACGCACAAGTTTATCGTCCGACGCCCCCCACCCCATTGGCCATCAGTCCACCTTCATATTTATATTTTTTAGCTCCAGTACCGTAACGAACGTAATTAAAACCGACCGAATTTGTGCGAATTACTGGCACAATGGCCAAGACCAACAACACTTGTATCTTACACCACCCAGATTTGCCGACCAAATAAACATTGTTTTAAATATTTTGTTTTTTATATACTAATATTTTTATATGTTAATTTGACGAATTAATTAATTGGCTTTAACGCTCAAACTTTAACAACGATTTCTATACCCTAACGAACGTAACCGATACTAACCGAATTCGCATCAACTCATCGTCGTAACGCTGGAGTTTTGACAACTGCCCCGGTGCAATGCACCGGGTAGAAGAACTCGTTTGGTATAGTAGCAAGAGGTATATCCTCTCTAAGTTGAGACGTAGTTTTGATTCTTACTTGACCCGATTAGAATAACATATAGGTGAATGGATTAATTAGTGTTTTAATCCCAGGCTCGAACCTGAAAGAGTGTGAGTTTATGAATTCCGATTCCCACGCAGCAAGGAATACGTTCTTACGGTGGTCGAGAAGTCGAACTTGGACATGTCCTTTCCGTTCAAATAAAAGTTAAAAGAGCATTAAATAAAATAATAATAAAACCATTAACCGGGTTAACCGGTACCAATTCAAAACGCATATATCATTAACCGGTTCATATTCATAATATAATAATCACACACACTCACACACACAGCCACTCTTCCCAACAAATCACGCACAAGTTTCCGATAAAAATCTCATCTTTTGCCTCAAAACCCATTCTGCTTTCAATTATGTGAAAAACCCTCAAAACCCATTTCAAATCCAATCAAATCGAGTTCAAAAATGGGGTTTTTGGGGCTAATTTTATGCTGTTTCGTCTGCATTTGTGTAATGTTTGGTGGGTTTTGTTCTGCGGGTGACCCGTTTGCGAATTTTGAATTGGAGTTTGGTTACGTGACTGCTTCTCCACTTGGTGTTCCACAACAGGTTGATTATATATATATATGTTGATATACTTATTTGCTCTGTGTTGGGTTTTGTGGGTTAAGTGTTCGACGAAATGCTTGAATGAAGTTTGTTTGTTTTTTTGGTTGTGTGGATTGATACATTAATACTTGTCCCTGGGGAGCTGTATTAGAACAGAATTTTGACAGTCATTGTATCCGAAAGAGGGTAGAAATTGTCACAGTGTGTATGCCTGTTAAGTGTTTGCCTGTTAAATATATATATATATATATATATATATAATATATATATATATATTATATATATATATATATATATTAAATTTATACAGTGTGAATGCCTGTTAAGTGTTTGATGAAATGCTGGAATGTTTTTTTGGTTTGTTTTTTTTAGAATTTTATAATTTATACAGTGTGTATGCCTATTAAATGTTTGATGAAATGCCTAAATGTTTATGTTTGATTTTTTTGGTTGTGTGCACTGTTACATGATTAGTTATCTCAGTGGAGTTGTATTAGAACAGATTTTCAGATTTCGACTGTCAGCGCCTCCAAAAGCGGGTAGAAATTTATACAGTGTGTATGCCTGCTAAGTGTTTGATGAAACGCCTAATTGTTTGCACCCGAAAGAGGGTAGAAATTTTTAGAGGGTGCATGATGTTTTAATTTCCGGCAAAATGCCTAAATGTTTATGTTTGCGTGTGCGTGTGTGTGTGTTTATGTTTTTTTTTTGTTGTTGCATGCATTTTTATGTTATTTGTTATCTCAGGGAGTTGTAATAGAACAGATTTTCGATCGTCACCGCCTCCAAAAGAGGGTAGAAATCTATACATTGTGTACGCCTTTCAAGTGTCGGTGAAATGCCTAAACGATTTTTGTTTTTGGTTGTATGCATTGATTCATTATTAGTTATCTCAGGGAGTTGTATCAGAAGAGATTAAAAGACTGTCACCGTTCCCAAAAGAGGGCAGAAATCTCTACTAGGGCTTTGTTTGCAAACAATGTATTTGTTTTTTGTTTATAATTCCGTACTCCGATCGATATTGTTTTAGTTTATGGGTTTATGGCATTTTGGAAGATAATTTTTAGTCAGTTACATAACAACTTCAAGATTTTTATTTTACTCTATTTTAATCAGAATTGTGATTTTTGTCGTAAAGTTATATTGAAGTAAATGGTTATAACTTTTCAAGGTGTTCTTACAATCGTTTGCAGCAGACAAATATTTTATTATTTGTTGGTACTGACCTTTTTTTTAATAAATTTTGTAACTCAAATTACAGGTCATTGCAGTGAACGGAAAGTTTCCAGGTCCAACACTAAATGTTACAACTAACTACAATGTGGTTGTCAATGTCAAGAACAAGTTGGATGAAAGCCTCCTTGTGACATGGTACTATTTAATTTTATTATACTTGATATGAACATTGAATGCAAAGTATATATTTTTTTTAGTTTTTAGTATAATATTCTACATTTTAATTTTTAAAAATCTTGTTTTTAGGCCTGGAATTGAGATGAGGCGAACTTCTTGGCAAGATGGCGTGCTTGGCACCAATTGTCCGATTCCCGCACATTGGAATTGGACTTACCAATTTCAAGTCAAAGATCAAATCGGTAGCTATTATTATGTTCCATCAATTAATTTCCAACGGGCTGCAGGTGGTTTTGGTGGATTTGTAATCACAAACCGCAAAGTTATCCCACTTCCGTTTAATACCCCTGACGGAGATATTGTTATAACTATTGGCGATTGGTATACTCGAGATCATAAGGTTTCTGTTTTATCCGTATTTGATTTCACACTTTGTTAGGTTTCCTGTTAAGTTTATGGTTTGTTTTCGTTTAAATTTAGGATTTGAGAGCTTCACTTGATGCTGGGAAAGAGCTTGGTATGCCGGATGGAGCTCTTATAAATGGCAAGGGACCGTTTCAATATAATTCCTCCGTGCCAGATGGCATCGAGCATGAGACAATTAATGTTGATCCAGGTAGATTCGTTTTTTTGTTTTTGTTTTTAAATATCCTCTTAACGCGAAGATTTATTTTTTTAAGAAAGAAATCTATAATATTAATGTTAATATTTACTTGGATTTGGACTAATTAATATACTAAAATTTACAAATAGATCATCATATGACTCATAGATGGCAATCTTTTTTTTAACAAATTAAACTTTGTAGGGCCTGTTTGTAGTTTAAAGTTTATTTTCTTCAGCTTTTGGGTGAAAAATAAGGAATACACAAATATACAAATAATAAGACCTTGTAACATATACTATATTTTTCATTTCTTTGAATTCAAATGGTATTTTTTGTACCTCAAAGCAATGTTGTAAAAGTAAGTTTACACGGCCGAGTACTCCCCGAGTACTCGCTACAAGGTATGACGCCGAGGCGAGTTTCTTTAACTCCGCCTAGTTAATAAGAATCGATAAAGGTGATCAACCTCAGCCAGAATTACATCTAGTAGGTGAACTTGGGCCGATTTTGACTAAAAAAAATTAAGTATAATTCATATTTCTATAATATTAAAGAAGAAATATCGTTTTTTTTAATTAATGATTAGCAAATTTTAGAATAATTTATTATTTAAAAATGTATTTCTCTTATTTATATTATTTTTCTTTATATTTTACATGTCCGAGTACTCTCTGAGTACTCCCCGAGTACTCCGAGTACACCCTAGTCGGCCGCCTAGGGTCCGCCTAGCGGCTTTTGCAACTTTGCCTCAAAGGTTGTCACATTATAGAATTTTCTTTTCAAATGGTATCTCTATTTCCGATCAACTTTTAATCTTTCAAAAAACTTTGTTCATTTCTAATATCTAAACGATAATTGCAGGGAAAACTTATCGAATTCGTGTGATCAACGTTGGAGTGTCAACTTGTTTAAACTTCAGGATTCAGAACCACAATTTACTTTTAGCAGAAGCAGAGGGACACTATACATCCCAACAAAACTATACTAGTTTAGACGTTCATGTTGGGCAATCATATTCTTTTCTGGTAACAATGGACCAAAATGCAAGTAGTGATTATTACATCGTTGCAAGCCCTAGATTTGTAAATCAATCCGAATGGCAACAAGTTACAGGCGTTGCGATTTTGCACTATTCAAATTCCAAAGGACAGGCTTCGGGTGCTCTTCCCGACCCTCCAAATGACGGAAACGACAATTCGTATGCAGTTAATCAAGCCATGTCCATTAGGTATGTTTCTTTAGTTTCATTTTCATAATGCAATTTACAAACGAAGAGGCTGCAATTAACACCTGTTATCTTTCAGGATGAACAACACTGCAAGCGGGGCCCGTCCAAACCCACAAGGCTCGTTTCGCTACGGTTCGATTAACGTGACGGACGTGTACGTGCTAAGAAATGTTCCACCGATTGAAATTGACGGTAAAGTTCGGGCTACATATAATGGGATTTCGTTTGTGAACCCGAATACACCCGTGAGACTTGCAGACAATTATAAACTGAAGGGATCTTACAAACTTGATTTTCCAAACACGCCCCTGAACCGGCCACCTACCATGGATAGATCTCTTATCAATGCTACTTATAAAGGGTTTGTCGAGATTGTATTGGAGAACAACGATACGGTCGTTCAAAGCTTCCATATGGATGGTTACTCGTTTTTTGTTGTCGGGTATGAATTTAATATTTATTATATATACTATTTTCTCACTTACATTTTTCCAAATGATGTAACTGCTAATGGTGAAATGTTATAAACTTATAATATTAGGATGGCATATGGAGAATGGATTGAAAATAGCAGGGGTTCTTATAACCGTTGGGATGCAATAGCACGCTCCACTACTCAGGTTCTTATAAATCATTCGTTTTCTAAAAATGAGTAGTTGAGTACTATAGTTTTACTTAAATAATTTATTTTTTGAATAACAACGAATTAAGAGGTTTTGCTATATCCTTCAAAAGTACAGTCTGCAGCTTTTGACTCATTCTTTTTGAAAGTTGACTTTTTTATCGACCCATTAGAGATAAAACATAACCCAGATCAACCCATTCATATCATAGTTATCAAATGCGTTAGGCGCACTCAAGGCGCATAGGCCTCACCTGGGGCCTAGGCACAAGGCGCAAAAAAAGCGGGGGCCTGAGGAAAAATAAGCGCACTTAAATAAAAAAATAAAAAATATATTATGTATATGAAAAACAGTATTATTCTTCAAATAAAATAAACAAAAGCTATTATCTAACATTTAATATCATCTAATTGATACCAAAAGTTCTAAAATAGTCAGGATTCAAATGTAATTCCAGAACTTGAATAACAATCCTTGTGTTTTCATTTGCTCGGCTTTTATGTTCTCATGTTCTTGGCATAGGCAATGCCAAAGCGCTCGCCTAGGAACTAGAAGCGCATTTATTGAGCCTAGCCTGAAAAACGGGCCTAGGCGCAATAAGCGAGGGCTTTTAATATCTATGATTCATATATTGAATGGGTCAAATGGTCATCTCTAGTGATTTGTTTTTAATAATTAAATTATATATTGAATGACAATGGCTTAAGTGGTTTTGTTATATCCTTTAAAAGTGAACTCTTCAAAAGTTATTATTTGTGATTGATCTGTTAGAGATAAAACATATTTCAACATTTCAACTCAACTCATTTCTATGCAAACTCTATGCAAACGGTCACTTCTAATGATGTGTTTTTTAGTAATATTTTTGTGTTGAATTTGATAGGTTTTTCCTGGAGGATGGACAGCAATACTTGTTTATCTTGATAATGTCGGAGCATGGAATCTTAGGACCGTAAATCTTGACAGATGGTATTTAGGTCAAGAAACTTATATGCGAATTGTTAATCCTGAAGATGACGGTCAGAAAACTGAACAACCGCCACCTGATAATATCATGTTTTGCGGGGCTCTTGCCCACTATCAAAAGTATAATCTCTTGAAACGCTTTTCGACAGCTTTTGATCTGTTTGACTCATTGAAATTACCAGCTCAGATTAATGTTTTGTTATGTTTGCATTGCAGGCCACAAAAATTCTCGTCGGCTGCTTTGAGCGTTAAAGAATCATTGAAGCTGAACTTTAAGATGTTGATGGCATTTGTAGTTATCTACATGATGATTTGAACATGTTTTAGAAATGGGATTTTAATTAATTGTTCAAAGGAGGTTGCTTTTTGGGTAATTAGTGTCTTTTTAGTTAAAAAATTTGGTTGTTAGAAGTGTAAAAGTTGATTTTCTTTGTATGCTAAAAGCATGTCTTAAGAGCTCCAGATTTTTTTCTGTTGGGGTCGCTTTGTTTTGTCGCAACTTTGATCGATTTTATGCCAAAATTTTTGGGTCGGGTCAGGTTTTTCTCTCTCAATCCTGAGAACTAAAAGCAATGAAGTTTCACAATAGTCTTGAGTCATCGCTTAACAGATAGTTAATTGTAAATCGAATAATCTTTTCTAATAGCTGAATTAATCGAGCCATTTAAACCAAACTAACCGGTTACGAAAGTTTGAAAATCAAAACATCGATTATAGGTTCGGTTTAACACCCATAACTGAACAAAAATTGGGCCTTGCTCATCCCTGTTTACAACACAATCTGAAGAACACATTTATAACTTAATTACTACATGTATAATCAGAAAGAATTGAATATAGAGAAGCGCTAAGAATTTGGGTCTTGATGATTGTTATTGATCTCGTGAATTCGTTTAAGCACAAATATTGACTAACTATTACTAACCAAAATTGTTTACACAATTACAAATCAACCCTTCAGCTAATAACATTTGCATTAAAGCCCCTGAACTATTGGCACATATCACTGTCAACCCGCTTGACACATTTAGATAATCAGCCAATCAGGTTATATTAATCATGTTTGAGTTACATAATTTTAAGTATATTCGTGTTAGGGTAGATACTTTTGACAATAATTAAAGAGTGAAATGCGGTTTTAGTCCAATAGTTTAAAATTTGCGATTTTCGTTCCTGTGGTTTCATTTCACTTGCAATTAAACCCGAATTCAATAATCTCGTTAAGTCTGGTCGTTAAACCTATCAGTGTGTCCTTCACGTGAGGGGCAGTTTTGTCTTTCTTTCCCCAAAATACACTCCAGCTCCTCACGTGAGGGGGGCTGTGAATTAGGATTGAGGTTTATATGGGAAGAAAAAGGACAGAATTGCCTCTCACGTGAAGGACACGCTGATTCGAGATTAGTGAATTCGGGTTTAATTGCAAGCGAAATGAAACCACTGGGGCGAAAATCGCAAATTTTAAACTATTGGACTAAAACCACAGATTTAGACAAACCACATGAACGAAAACTACAATTTACTCATAATTAAAATATAGGTCATGCTCAGAAAGTATATTTTAACCCGTCAAACTGTAAGATATGTCAAATATCAATCCAACACGATTAGCACATACAGGATAAGCTCATGCTCTTATAGAAATTTAACTCTCTCTTTAGCTATTTAAAGAAAAAGTGTGAAATAATAAGAAAGGTAGCCACATGGGAATTTGTGACCAAATGATGGTAACTTCCTTCACAAGCAAACATATTCATAAGAATCTTATTATTCGGTTTCCATTATCTCCCTTCAAATAATAATAATTACACTATTCGTATATCTCATTGAAAAGTTAGTATTTGGATAATTTTTGGTTTTTTTTGTTAATTTATTAAATCTTATTACTAGTCGTCAAAACATACAGAAAACAAAGTGCGTAAGTTACAGGTTTGTAACAAGTCATGTTTATATGACCAAGTAATGAATGATAGGTCTGAAGTTTATCTGTCCTTGAGACTGTGCGAAATTCGTACCCACGCCTAGTCCGATACTAATACTATAATACATCTCCTATCCTCCAGCAGCAATCTGTCATTTTTCAATCTTTATACCTTGTAATAGCGAGCAAAAGAGGAAACTTGAACTTCAACGAGCTGAAATAATAACAAGAAGAAGAAGAAGAAGAAGAAGAAGAAGAAGAAGAAGAAGAAGAAGGTATATTGGTTTTTAAATCCCAACTAATGAATTGGCTGCTGACGGTCCCAACTTTTAACGTATTTGTTCCTAACGGTCTGCGACTAACAGAATCCTAACGTCGTTAGTTTCAGGTCGTTGGAAAAACGTTTTTGGCTGGAAAACTCAATTTTTTCCCCTATTAACTCAACATTTTCATCCCAAACATTTTGGTAACTTTGTATCGGACATTTAGAAACATTTTTCTAGTAAAAGCCCCAATTATTGAGGTTGCCGGAAACCCTAGAACCATCGTCGGAATTGGTTGATGGTGCTCAAGGCCTCAAGTGGTGGTAGTTGGTTGGCGGTGAGTTAATTGGTGGTGGTTGCGGTGTTCAGGTGGTGTTTTGCAGCAACAAATTTGACTTTTCCGGCCAAAAACGTTTTCCCGACGACCTAAAACTAACAGCGTTAGGATTTCGTTAGTCGTGGACCATTAGGAACAAATACGTTAAAAGTTGAGACCGTCAGTAGCCAATTCATTAGTTTGGACCGGCAGTAACCAAAATATAATAGTTGGGACTTAGGAAGTAAAAAAACCAATAATAATAATAATAATAATAACAACAACATATTGTCGCTTGACACTTGCTATGATTACTTTTATTTCTTTCAACATTTACAACAATTATTTATACTTTATTAATTAATACTTTTATCCTAGGATACCTTCATCTGGTCAACCTGCATCTTTGTGCCTCCATAAATTCCCAAGACAACCTCAATGAGTACACATGTTGCTTGTTTGAATTCAAACACTTGGATTTTGACTCCCCCACCATGTCCCATGACCACTTCACTTTGACTTCTATATATGCAATATTCCAAACACTCACTTCTAATAAACCACTCAAATGTTGTTTTGACTTCTTTTCCCTCTTCATTTAGTCACAAATAATCTAGCCATTGGCCACTAATACTCTTTGTCATTCTCTAATGAGCTCCAACTCCTTTTCTCGGCCTTCATCGCGATGTTTTTTCATCGCTCGGGGTACGCACTTTCTTCCTTTTTATTGTCGAGTTTAAGCTTAAATAATGTGATCATAGTAAGTTGAGTAGTTTAAGTTTGGTTATAGAATAACAATAGTAGAGAGCTTTATATGCATGTTTGTGTGCTAATTATATATATAGCTTGAAAACTGTTTTTAACACTTTTAACTTATAAGATTAGCTACTCATCATAGACCTATATATGGATGCATGCATGGCACATAAAACTGCTTAACTAGTGATCAAGTCTGTTATGTTAGCGAATAATGATGCCAGCGCTAGTGTCGATATAAGTTTTGCTAGTAAGAATTTGGTATGTACACGCATTTAGCGATGCTTGATACTATCACTTATGCTGCAATTTGTTTTGCTACTCATGTTAGACTTTCTTGAGTGAATTGAATGCTAAGTAGCTAGCTAGTGACCTTAGTTATTACCTAGTGACCTCATTAGTTTTTGTCATTAAATACAACTACAAGAATTTTACTCTGATACTTCGACCCTATAGCGACAACATGGGCATATCTCATCGGCATAACCTTTAGGGTCGTCGTATCAGACGACTATTATCGTAGTATACACCCTTAAAAGCATCCACAATGTTTAAACACGGTTGTACAGTTAAGGGAGATGGGCGTGGTTGTACAAAAACGTGTAAGAGCGGATTTCGGGAATTAAGGAAGATGAGCAATATTTTAGTTGGTTTTGAAGGTTGTTATAAGATGGACAACTAATTATAACACGACCATATTTTTTTTTTCAAACTCACTATTGTAGACGCTCTAATTACAAGTTTTGTCACTCATACATAGACTAGAGAAAATCAATCATATCAATCATACCCAGTATAAAAACCCACCAAGACTAGAGAAAATCGAAACATTAACTTGCGGACTAATTTTGCCGTCGCAAATACCCTAGAATATCACTTGTTAGATTTTGCTAACATTTTCTAAGATAAGGGTATCACAAAAGGTAAATTATATATGTTCCCATACTTTTTTATTGTGTCAGTATATATGTGTCACTAAATTACCACACCTTTTCTTGTAGTGCTTGCATGCGTCCACTACCATAAGCTATTTGGTGACAGCAACCGTTGCAAATATGCATGCCACCATGCATACTTCTACGCATGCTCATAGAGCCGCTAGCTCACGAGTAACCATAGCGAATTAATAATTTGTTACCGGAAAGCTCACGGGTCTCGCACATATCAATTCATGATCAATTAAATCACAGCTTTTATGCAGAACTTATGACGAGCATTGGTTAAAGGTATGATATATGTGTCAGAGCATTCCCAATTGGTTATCTATCTTCATTTATATAATTATATTAAAAATAATTATTTTTCTCACATTTTCAATTAACATTTCTTTATACCTTAATAATTAATTATTCTTTCTTATACTCCTCCACTCACAACAACATTTGACAAATATTAAAAATTATAGAGTATGAACAAAGCTTCTCTAAATTTACTAACGAACAGTAACTTTTTCTCTTTCCTTCACTCACAACCACTTACAATCCCAGTAGTGAAATCGGAACCTTTTAGTCATAGGGTAGTTTGTCATCAAGGTTTTCTTCTCTTTTGACCTCAACTAATGGGTTAAACTCATTAAAAAGAGGGTTAAAACTCATGTTTTCATTAAAAAAAATCTGACTTATATTTAAAAATGTTGACAAATTTTGATGACTGAACGGTTAATGGACTCTCTTGACCCGACCTATAGCAACGTGTCATTATCTTTTAAAATAGATAACATTTTGAGAAAGGCATATATGTAAATATGTGTGTCAGATTCGTTAAAAGTATATATATGATAATTTCGCTATCCCTTCAAAGGAAAGTTCTATTGATTAATTGTTTGCATAATCATCAAGCATTCTCTCTCTCTCACACACACAAACACACATCAAACCCTATCTATATATTTTTGTGTGGAGGCAAACTTTAGTAAGAAGCATACTTCATATCATTGTGTATAACCTATATATAAAGGCCATGTATCTATAGCTTCGTATAACTATTATTATTATAAACATATAGAAATTTCAGCTACAATATCAACCTCACTTTAATACATCCTTCGGTCCTCACTTCACTTCAATACATGTGTGCTTCTCTCGATCTTTACCATTCAAAAGGGGTGGCGGCGCAGCTTGTTGCCTGCTTACCTGCCTCGTTATTGTAATTGGATCTCTTTTATTATAAATACAAAAACATTTCCTAAAAAAATAAATAAAATAAATTAACATTTTCATGATCAGAAACCAAAGTCTTATCTCATTGATGAAAGTATGAACTAATTAATTAGAAGTCTTTTATGTTTACAATAGCCTTAACCATTTACATGACAATCTAAATGCATGCATTGTATGTATCAACATACTACTCAGGTTTAAATTTTGCTTCCACCATTTTCCAAAAACACAAACTCTCAAAGCACCTTCCCAATGCAAGCTTTCATTTTACCGGATTTCATAGGCTAGTAGGGTATCAGGGGTTTCCAAGTTTTCCAATAACAAATGATACACTCTGAAAGTTGTCTTTTATAGCATTGGATTAGTATATTCATACCCAAGTACTAAGAATGAAAGTGTTTTGATCAAGATTGTTGTCTAATGAATGGAGAATGTAGCAGAAACACAAAAAGGTCGAATTAGGTTAGGATTCTTTTTCCAAATTAAGAATTAAAAACAATGCAAAAAATGTTACAAGATACTCTTAAAATTGAAAAAAACTCTTATAAAACTTTAAACATCTTAATTTGTTCATAAATTTTGTTCACTTTTTAAAAACCCATACACCTGATTACTCAAATATATTTCTATTTAATTAAAAAATAGCATTTATTTGTTAGTTTTTATTATATTTTATTTTTCTTTCACTCACAGTCTCACAGTGAACAGTAATCAATATATATAAATAATAAGTATTTAATTCATACACACACACATCATATTTTAGGGGATCGGGGAAGAATAAAAATTGATAAGAAGACCAACTTTTTCTTTATATTTATAATAAAGTTGGGGATATATATAATCCCCTTTAATCATTAACTTAGTTTTCTTACCATAGCCACTCTCTCGAAATCCACCTATACCCAACAAAAACTGTGATTTACCTGATCCTGTGAGTTTTCCGGTAAATGATTCTTGTGGTTGACGGAAAAAAATACATATTAATAAGGTTACATGTTTATATATATAGCACCTCAATTCTTTATTATGTACAATAACAATTGAACATATGCTTCTATACTTTCGATTAATGACTTCGAAAACAAGCTTTTCCTTCATTTCCATAGATCAATTGGACAATTGGAGGTAGAGTCAGAGGCATCTTGATTTGGCACGCTTGCCAATTCTTGTTCTTGCTTGCTTTGATGTGTAATGAGCTCAGAGTTTGATCTTTCATGATCATCATGTGACCGCAAAATAGGACTATTATCATCCATATTTGTGTAATGATTTTCTTTAGTCAAAAAGGCGTCACCTTGGCTAAGTAGTTGTGATGCAACAAACTTGTCAAGAACTCGCCAATCCGTCACTTGGTTATTGACATTTTGATCCTGATTTGGATGGTTAGTATTGTTTTGCACTTGTGTGAGTGAAGGTGGCTGATAGTTCATAATTCCGACTTGATTTGTGTTAATACCATAAATGGGCATGGAAGAATTGCTAGTAGGGAGCAGTTTTGGGCTCTCTAAAAGAGGAAGTTGAAGGAAATGATCAGGGGTAATTTGGTAATTTTGCATTTGGTCTAGCTCTTTCTTGCAAGATCCATACGGGTATTGGTAATTAGGGTTCACCATGTTAGTTAAAGAATTGTTTTGGTTTGGTGAATCAATTTCTGGCATGAATGAGACTTGATGTTCTTCATACCAAATTGGTGATTCATGCTCACTTGCTCTTCTCATTGCTGGCAATCTTTTCTTGAACACCCTACATACCACCCATCCTTCTTCCTATTTTCAAATTAAGATAGCTAAATTTGTTAATATATACATAGATTACATATAGCATCGAAAAATAATAATCTTATGTTGATCATTAAGATTCGACTAAAAAACCTTCAAGGGTAACTCTTTCTAGTGCATGTTGTGATTTACCTGATCTTGTTGGCTATCAGGGTATTAGTTGGGTCCCGTAAATTTTTTGTTAACGAGTTTTCATGGTTACCAGAAACATAAATAAAGATTCATGTAAAAATATCTACTCACTTGAGTTATGGTTGAATTTTCATCCGATTCAAGGCGATACTCGTGCATTATCCAATCTGATTTTTGTCCATTGGGAGCGCGACCCTTATAGAAAACCAACGTCTTTCTCATCCCAACCAACTCGTGCTTCGAGTAAATTGCCTTGTCTCTTCCCGTAGCCTTCCAAAACCCTGCGCTTGTAGCTCTATTTGTTCGGGTTCCGGTTGGGTATTTCTTATCTTTATGACTAAAGAAATACCATTCGTTTTGCTCTTCTGTACCCACCCTGCATAGCTCTATTGAAACTTAACTATTAATTTGCATGATCATGTAGCTAGCAACGGAAAAATTGGGATTTCAAACAAGTTTACGCACTAAAGTGATACATTTTCCCAAAATAAGTGAATTTTACTGGCGGAAATATATCGATAATCAATCCGTAACATTTTATATAAGCGAAAGTTCGTGGGTGAAGATTTCACTGACGGATCGCAGAGGGCTTCACTACCTAAGATTTCTTTTTTATTTGTATCTTTTTTAATTTTTATGCTACATAAAATATTAGTTAAGCTAGTACATATATAGCAAGAACCTATAGGGTCCCGTTTTGTTAATATAGTCTTTTGTATTATTTCGTACTAATCACGATTTAATTTACTTAGCTTTCGTCCGTAACTCATAAAATTTTGTAAAGATTGGTTGTCATATAGTAGAAGTGTATCTCAAACCCAAAAACAATCTAAGCTTCCTAGTGTGAGTAACAGAATTTCGGGTTTGATTAACCGACATTGATTTTATGCCGTACCTTGAAGATCCCATGGCTCAATTTTGTAAAGATCAATATCTCTGATGACATCCAGATCAATCCTTCTTGACTTGATCTTCTTCCTTAGGTAGTAATCCACAAGTTCTTCATCAGTGGGGTGGAACCGAAAGCCCGGAGGTACATGTGAAAATGTGTTCATATCTTTTTTTTCTTTTAAAGAAACTGCAACCTGCCATCCAGAATTTGATTTGATTGATCATTTAATAATCACGCGTATGTCGACTAATTAATATCATTGTTGTTCTAATTGTATCAAGTGTGTTATAATCTTGACGCGGTGTACGTAGTCACTACATATATTTGGTATGCAATTGTATAAATATTATGGGTGTGCATGAAACTTTAGGTGCAATGGTAATTGGTAATGCACTAATTCAGTTTTATACCTTAATTAGTTAAATGTGATGTTGGAATGTGCAAACTAAACACAAGAAAATATAAACCAGAAACAACAAAAGCCTTATGTGATTATGCAATGGTGTTGATCAAACTGATTCCTACATTAAAGATTAAAGATTATAAAAACATTTAGGCGTTGGAGCGAAAAGTTACTCCATATTGATTAAATTAATACTTGTGTGTTTGAAGGAATGAAAGGCTGAAGATCACAACTAGGAATTAAGGCTTCCTACATGTATAAATCTAAACAAGAAATTATAAACTCATGCAAAAAATCTCATGAATTAAAATTAAACCATATGCTATAACGACGTTGAAGGGCCTGCGTAAAGGATAGCAACGGGATCTCTTCGTTCATAAGTATTAATCTTGATCACAAAGTAAAACTATATATATTTAAATGCAAGTAACAATGCGGACTCTAATACCATAGTTAGCATGCTATCAAGATATTAGAAGCTAGCAGAATCAGGAGAATATATGCACAAGTTAATACAACATAGTGGTTTATAGAATGATAGCAAATACATTAAATGAATGAATAAGTAAAGCACACTGTTATTTTACAGTTTATATATAAAAGTACATGCAAACTTTAATCTAAAGAAAACAAGGATACAATTTTAGATAATTCATCAAAGGAAAGATAGTTTTGTTTTGGTATCATATGTGTCCCCAAAAAACAAAGTTTATAAAATTCTTACTTAGCTAGCGATTTGGTACATAATTAAGAAACTGATTGATTGAACCGCTCTTTCATTCAACATAAATAAATGATGATCAATTGTGTGTGATAATTGAATACCATTGAGTTATGATTCATGATAACATAAAGATGTAATTCTGAAAGAACAAAAACAAAAAATTAAGATATATAGAACATGAACATACAAATGTTCTGATTTATATATAAATGACAATCAACTCTACTCGGGTTGGGGTGTTACAATAGCCGATCATGATCCTTGATGATAAAAAGAAAGAAAATAAAGGAGGAAATAGATTGAAGGAGCATGCGATCGATAATGGTAGCATGTAAATGGATGTAATAATGAACCAAAACTCATAATTCCAGTAGACACACACAAAGGTGGCACTAATTTGTGTTTGTATGCTTTTTCACACAGTAGCATTATAGATACAAGATTATATGTATATATGCATGTATAGTTATCTTGTTGAAATATACAATGGGCATGATGTAAGATCAATGATTGTGTTATTAAGTAAGTAAACATATGAAGATCCAAAGTAACCATTAATGAAGTGAGTTCATGTTCATACCAAATGTTTTGTTCTTGAAAAGCAAATAATAAAGATCTGATCTTGATGAGAAACTATATAGGATTAGGTTTTGGCTCCTAATATGCAGGAAGAATCATGGGATGGATGAAAGACAAAAGACAAGAAGAAGATAAAGGTTGTCTGGTCTTGGGAATTGAAGCTGATGTGAAGCATTGGAAGAAGAAGCTAAAAAGAGAAAGAAGAAGAGGGTACAATGGGAGAATGGCATGGAAATAAGGTTAAATAGGACCAAACAACAACAGCAAGTGCAAGAATGAAGAGAGAGAAACAAAAACGTTAATGATGAAAGATGATGGCATATGGTAAGTAAAGGTTAGAAAGAGAGGAAAGATAAAGACAGAAAGAAACAACAATAAAGAATTAAGTATAATAAATATTTTTTGTTATTTTTTAATTATATATATATATATATAGGGGAAGTATAAAATCAAAACCCACTTGAGTTGTGAAAACCTTATGTAACATCGTTTTTTTTGTTAAACACGTAATATATGTTGTAACATTTAATACAAATCGAAAACTAAAAAAAAATGTTTTGCTATTTTTTAACATTTTTTTACTAATTTTTGTATATGTTTTCAGGAGAGAGAAAATGTTATATTTATGTTTACATTTTTTATTAACTTTAATTGTGGACCACAAGATTTGAACTTTAATTAAAAACATATGGTTGAGAATGAGTTTCTATAGTTTTCACAACTCAAGCGAGTTTTCATTTTATACTTAGCCTATATATATATATAGGGGAAGTATAAAATGAAAACCCACTTGAGTTGTGAAAACCCTATGTAACATCATTTTTTTTTGTTTTTTTTTGTTACACACGTAATATATGTTGTAACATTTAATATAAAACATCAAAAACTAAAAAAAAAATGTTTTGTTATTTTTTAACATTTTTTTACTAATTTTTATATATGTTTTCAGGAGAGAGAAAAAGTTATATTTATATTTACATTTTTTATTAACTTTAATTATGGACAACAATATTTAAACTTTAATTAAAAACATGTTTTTGAGAATGGGTTTCTAGAGTTTTCACAACTCTAGTGGGTTTTCATTTTAACCTTACCCTATATATATATATATGTATGTATGTATGTATAGAATAAAAACTCATTTGAGTTGCAAAAACCCGTGAAAACCCTATGTAACATCTTTTTTTTTTGCACACGTAATATATGTTGTAACATTTAATACAAAATATCGAAACATAAAAAAAAATTGTTTTGCTATTTTTTAACATTTTTTTACTAATTTTTTAATATATTTTCAGGAGAGAGAAAATATTATATTTATGTTTACATTTTTTATTAACTTTAATTGTGGACCGTATGATTCAAACTTTAATTAAAACATGTGGTTGAGAATGGGTTTATAGAGTTTTCACAACTCAAGTGAGTTTTTATTTTAACCTAACCCTATATATATATATATGTGTGTGTGGGGGGGGGGGGGTTAACATGCAAACTAAATATTTGTGCTAAACGCGCAAAGTGAAGAAAATGACGGTGGCAAATTCGTAATTATTCATAAACCACTATGTGAGTTGTGTCTTTCTCCCGTTGAAGAAACATCTTCAAATTCGTGTACTAAATCCATCTACGTTTCGTTAATTAGCATCCAATGTTCGCTTTTTATTCCAATTTATATGGATCTTGTTGAATTCATGAAACAGAGCCATACTAATTAACTGAACTGAATCTCTCATCTTGAATCAGAGATCAATTAATATCAACAATTGAATGTAAATCGAATATGAATAGATCTTTGATATATGAACATTGATATAGAAATCATCAATTCCAGTCTCCGATCAAACTGATTTTGACCTTTTGTTGATCTATGACTATCAGATCTTCATAAATTTAAACCGATCTTCACGAATTGATAATGAGATCATGAATACATACAATCAGATCATGATTTCAAATTTGATGATATTTAGTTCCTTCCATTAGTTAGAAACTTTGAACCATTGAATAAATATATTACGTACCCTAATTATTATAAAATAATTACACTATTTAGAAAACTAATTACTCTACTTTAAAAAATAATTACTCTAGTTATAAATATAATTACACTACAAAAAAAACTAATTAACATTGCAAAGTAATTCTTCTTCGCATACACATAATTACTCTACTTATACGACTAATTACATTTTGTAAATAAAGCAATTAATTTTGTTATCATGGTTGTTTTATAACTAGACTAATTATTCATATGTGTGTAATTATATGTTTCAACTATAAAATCAAAAAATTACATAACTACTCTAGTTAAGAAACTAATTACTCTACTCCTGAAATCTAGAGACACAATGTATGGTTACATAATCACTCTAATTATGAAAGCAATTACTCTACTTATATTTGGTACTATAACATAATTACTATACTTATATAATTAATTTTATTGTTTATAAATACTCTACATGTAATATAAAATTACTCTACTTGTAATTTAAAATTACTCTACTATAAATTGACTGAACGAGGTTCAAGCCATGTAAACTCCCAATTGATTTGTTGAAGAGCATGTCCAACGATTTCTTGATAAAAACATAAATCAAACAATTGGGAAATTCAATTAGCTTTTATTGATGTATTACTTCGATTCTCAGGCTCCAATTGAACAAACAAAAGATTCAATTTGATTCGCAAAATTCAATTAATACTATCGCTGAAAATTAAATACATACTAATTGTTTAATATTAGGCTTCAAACGACACGTTTAATTGATTACGAATGTTTAATTGGATGCTCAATGAAATTATAACATAATTACGGTTATGCCACCGTGAGTTTTCCGGATTGCATTTGGTTCGTACGTTTAGTATGAGTTTTTTATTCGTATTTGATCCAACCCCTATATGTGTGTGTTAAGAGTTTCTTTTAAGTTTTTATCATTTTATTAAGGATTTTTTTCTTCATTGTTAAATCACACTCCAAGTTTATTTAAGGATTTTTTTTGTCCATTGCTAAATCACAATTCAAAAAGTTATTGGTAATTCTTTTTAAGGATCCTAATCTACTTCTAATAAATCATTTTTACTTGCATCGACCTCAAATTTATTAACATTCATATATGTTTCATTAGATGATTTAAATATGTTAAAATATCAATATTTATAAAAAAATATCAAAATAATAACAATTTAATAAAGGTCAAGTGAATTCGGATGACTAAAAAAAAGATATATATAAGTGTTTTTAATGAAACCTTTGAAAAACATGATTGTTTTTTAATATTTATTAGCCCGCACAATAAATATCTCAAGTTTACATATTTTTAAAGACATTTTATTTGCTTAATATATTTAAAACTTTGAAGAGTTGGAAATTCGTGTGCATTTAATTGACTTCTCTCATATTTTAAATCTTAAAATGCCGAAACTAGGTTAAGATATATATTTTTCAGTATAAAATAATAAATATGCAATTAACTTTATATGATATTAACAAAATACATGTTTATTTGTTTGTTAGTATGATAAAGTGTAGGTTGTCTTTGTCTTTCATTGTCGGAATAGGGCTAAATTGGTGGGGAAGGTTTTCGGGGCTAAATGTATATGCCACCCACCCACTTGACTAAGACCCTAACCATGTCTTTTCTGCATTTCTTTTATTTATTTATTTTTTTAACGGCTTTATATAAACGAAAGTAGCGAAAGCTAGTGCAATGACAAAATTCAATTAAATACACGGAGAAGATTTCTAGCATCGCCATTGCTATTCCACCACTTGAGTAATTAAGAATGGTATCGAAAATAAAACTGTGTTTTATGAAGGTGTTCGACTCCAGTGTTTTGGGGCGTGCATCCGCCATAATCTTTTATTTTTCGGTGTCTCTTGCTTTCAAAATTTTTTTTAATAATTATAAAATGGTTACTTTATTATGCATATTAAATTAATAAATATACATTGTCAACCAATTTGTGCCAAGATTGATGCGGTTTAAAAGAGGAGGGTACATAAAATGATCTTGCTAAAATCATCGTGCACAACAAGGTGCCCCTCTTATTACTCTACCGACCTCTATGTTTGTTCTCGTGTTAGTTATGCATTCTACAAACTTTTTTACCATATAACAATGGTGTTTTACCATTATCGCGAACATTGTGTTGTTTTACTATTATAATGGTGCCACAATTACAATTGTTAAGCAGCACAACTAATTTGGGGGTGTTTGGGATTCTTTATTTTTTACCTCCTAATGAGTTATAAGTCATAAGTTTGTGACTTATCTAACTTTTCTCTCACATAATAAACAATCCCGAACATCTTTTTTAACTTTTCAAAATGTTATAAGCAGGCTAAAATAAGCAATCCCAAACACCCACAAAGATAAAACAAGCAATCCCAAACACCCACAAAGATAAAACAACACGCATAAATGAAAACAACACAATCTGGTCAAATTGAAAAGTACATCATAGCACTAACCGCAAAATCGACTGAAATGAGAGATCTGTGCGGATCATGAGTTATTATGAGAAGACGTGGAACAAGATAGCCGATTTGTTTTTTCAATAGCAAAACAATTCAAAAAAATTAAAAAAAAGTTGTACATATATTATGTATTATATATGTGTTTATAATGGGGCCAAACGTGTGAAATATTATTCCTACGGCAACAAGAACCATTCCTTGTTAATTACTACTGGTATAAAATCCAACTGGGACCAGACTATATATATGTATCACATACCCATTAGTTGAAAGTTGACTTTAAACTACCTGTGAACCCCCACCACCATACCTCCACCTGGCTTGGCTCCTCAATAATTCTATTACATTTGTGATTTATAAATAACTTTGATTCGTATTTGTTTATCTTTGTAATAACTCTGTTTTGTTATTGCTATCGTAAAATTGTTGATCTTTAGGAAAATAATCTTATATATAGCAATTTGTTTATTAATACTCGTTTGGAGCACCTAAAATCTCAGAGGCAGCATGACTCATATGCATCTATTGAAAATAAAACTAGTTTTTTACACTTGCGCTTCGCAGCAGGATGGACCCTGGTTTTAACATTGTTTAAATGGAAACATAGAACAATATACATATTGGTTGCGCCTTAAAAAAATACATGTAGTGAAACCAAAGCTCATGTCTTTACCACTTGAAGATCATGGGTTGCTATTGTATGTGTATAGTGATTGATATTAGAGATTTTATATAATAATAAATTAAATACACCAATAAGTAATAATAAATAAATTAAATGGACATGTGGCAGATGAATGACACGTAGTATACCGTACAAAAGTGGCATATGAGTCATTATTTTATGTCACGAGGATGCAACATAGGTAAGTACATCATATAAAGAAATATATAAATTCGATGAATAATGGTTTTTGTGGGCAGGGTGAAGTTTGGTTTTTAATATATATTATATATAATAATTAGAGGGATCATATGTGAATAAGTGTCATTTTTTTTGTCCTTGCTCTAATAAAGTAATTAAACACATGCTGAGAACTACTAAATGGGTTGGTTGTTGGTCTCTATATGTTCATTATTACCATTAATTATTTCCATTTTCTAGATATTAACCCCTTTAATTATTTGTTAGGGTAATTCATGAATATACTTTAAGCTTCTAGACCTTCTCTTATGTATTATTCATATATATATTTTAAATTTCTTTTATATATATATATATATAAAGCATAATAAGATGTTCATTAACAAGGTAAATGTGAAATTTAGGTGTTAAATATCTTATAAGACGATTTAAAGTTGCTGTTTGAAGTATTTTAGAAAAAAAAACTCATACTAAAAGAGTTTAATAACAATTCAAGTAAAATATAAGAAAGAAACTATAAGAATCATTGAAATCTTTTCAAGTAGACTACTTTCTCTATATATTAGATCAAACTAATTATTCACTTCAACATATATTTGATTGACTAAAGTTTTAAATGCTATAATTTTTTTATTTAGCATAAAAAATCATATCGATTCGTGTTTAGGCATTAGAAAAGTTATATTAAACTTGCTGAAAACTAGATTTATTGGTGTAAAAATATGATAAAATTTATATTTGTGGTTCATAAAAAACTTATGTCAACATATACAGTCAACTATTAGTTATTTTTGTAAATATAACTTCTAAATTAATTAAAACAATAAAATTAAGCTTGCTTTATATTCATACAAATCTAAAAGAAAGATTAATGGGTTGAATGGCCTTTTATTATTTTTTTAAAAACTTGTATATGAGTTTTTAAATAAGCCCCTCTCCCACGCGTGTAGGGTTTTCAACATACTAAGGGTCAAAGTCAACTCGCTTGCCCCCCCACGATATATTTAATCAATTATTACATTATTAATTAATTAGAAACATAATTTAAAAGCTTATAGTTCTTTAGATTGTTTTAGAGAAAAGAAAATACACCAAGTAATATGCTATAAAATGCAGTTTTTCATCATTTGTTATTGCACAATTATATGCAAAATTGCATATATATATATATATATATATATATATATATATATATATAAATAAACTTTTAAAGAGTAGTTTTATAAATATAATTTGTTTACTTTTAAATTTTGTTAAAATAATTTTATTGATAAATATATAAACAATTTATTCTTTTTACAAATCAGTACCATGTAAAATTGTGAAGGCAAGATATATACTTTTCATATTACATGATAAAAATATTTCAACTCAATTTCGATATATTAACTTGTTAATCGTTATACATGTTAAAAAGTTGAAGTGTTATTTTAATTTCACATTTGCAAATATGCTTACACAAATGATATATTTTGTACATATAAAATTGGGCAAATGTATATAAAAAAAACAATATGCTTTCTGCTTTTTCATATAAAATTTCCTTAACAGCGTTTTATATAAAAGTCCTTGTAAATAATAACTTTGAGTGTAATCGTGATTAAAAAAAAAACTTAAAACAACTAACCACTAATTTTGTATAAATTCTTATTGTATTTAAAAGTTTGGGACTTTGTGAATCATAGTTGTTAACATTTTGTTAATGTCGCAGACACGTAGATGAGCCGAATAGAACACGAACGGGGTATGTTCGTGTTTGTTCATTTAACTTTAACCAAGCAGGAACACATAATCGAACAAAATTTTTGTTCATGTTCGTTTATAAGAGAATGGCCATGCATGTGTTCGTTCATGTTTGTCTGTTTAAAATTAAACGAATAGTTCACGAACATAAACAAATAAACTTTAACGAACATTTTTTAACAAACAAAAATGAACACATATTAACATCATTGACGAAATGTAAGTGAACATACGTTAGCATCAATGAACACAAACAAATCGGTCTAATACATCACAATCATCCAAACATATGTATTTATGTTTATATTTATTTGAATACAACTACGTTTGTATTTATTAAAATTTAAATGAACATAAACGAAAAAAACATAAGCGGGCGTTCACGAACATAATGAATGAACAAAACATGTATTTAGGGGTGCAAATGAGTCGAGCTGCTCGCGAGCTACTCGAGATCGGCTCGTTTAAAAGCTTGAACGAGCCGAGCTTAATCGAGCCCGAGCCCAAGCTAGCTCGCGAGCCTAAACGAGCCTTTATATAGTTTTTTAAAATATATATTTAATAATTAATAACTAATAATTAATATATATAATGTTATAAAAAATAAATAAAAATAACTAAATAATGTGTTATACAAAAGTATTATAATAGAAAAAAATATATAAAAATAATTATATTATTTAAAAGATAATTTATAAATGGTAAACGAGCCGAGCCCAAGCCAAGCTCGAGCTTGAAAATCTACTCACGAGCCAAGCTCGAGCTTTAGAAATAGAGCTCGAAACGAGCCGAGCTCAAGCATGGTCGAGCTCGGGCTTGGCTCGTTTACTCCCCTACATGTGTTCATGTATGTTCATTCAAGAAAAAGATAACTAAATCCCTTTTAAGTTGGCAAACTTTTTTTTTTGTTGTTAATTTATTGTGTTCAAAATTAGGATGTACAAGGATTCTTACATATAAAAAAATTTTGAGGAACTTTTATGAGAAAAAAAAAAGTATATTGTTTATTTTATTTTATTTTATTTTATTTTATTACTAGCTTTAAAACAAGTGTGATGTAAGGGATTCTTAAAGGAAATACAATTAAGCAATAGAAATTAAATAATCAAATTTAAAAAAGGAAACCTGTATTTGATCAACTTAAATAATTTTGTAAGTTCAAATTACAATTTATAATATAATATTCATACAAATATATGGTGTATTATCACACAATTTTTTCATAATAATGAAAAAGATTCACCTAGTGATTATATAAGTTGTAATTATATTTTTTAATGGAATAACAAATTCTAACAAAAGATAAGATATTTTATTATGAATGACATAAAAAATGAACATCATAAGTAAAATATGAATAAAACTGGGGGATTTCTGTAACCACCGTCAGGCGTTAGAATTATTATTTTAAGTTGTGAGTGATATGAGTAAAAGCTAAGAGAGTCCTTTTACCATTCGAATGTCTCTTCAATTTATAGTTGAAGGGGTGGAATGTTATTGGACCAAATATTGTTATCGGAATATCCTTTTGGTCTTGACGGACGCCCCGTAGCAGAGCAACTAAGTGAATTAAAATATATAAATATACTTTCGGGATTAAGTTAATTCCGTGGAATTAGTTGACTATGGTTGTTCGTGTGTTTGCAGGTTTGAGGAGCTAGAGAGCGACGTTACGAGAACACGGGCGAAAACGGTGAAGAAAACGGAGCTGGAACGTGAGAGATACGAAGAAAACAAGTCGCGGAAATGAGCTTCACCGTGGCCCACGGTCCAGACCGTGGACCACAGTCCACCTGAAGCAAACATTCCAGAGTCCACCGTACCGTGGAGAAGAAAGGGCACCGTGGCCCACGGTCCACACCGTGGCCCACGGTCGTGCTTGGATGGCTGGCTGACTTTAGTCAACCGTGGACCACGGTCCACACCGTGGCCCACGGTCCGGGCGCGGAGACACATTTGCATGTCCTTTAATAGGCCGATTTGGAGTGACTCTTGAACTACTTTTTCACTTAGGACGACTAAGGGCGATTTTTGAAGAACAAGAACACTATTTTGGGTCTTTGTATCATTGGTTTATGTTTGGGATTGCTAGAAACAAGATTCTTGACACAACAATGATCTCTCAAGCCATGAGTGGCTAGTTTCGTGGTATTTCTCTCGGGATGTAAGGTTCTTTGCAAAACACTTTTGTTATTGTTCTTGAACTTGGATTGATTATCTAAAATGTTTTGTTAGCATAATCTTGTGTTTGTGTGATTGTTTGTAACTTGTCCATATTGTTTCTATCTAGCTTTTAGCCATATGTTCTTGGTGTCGTTGGCAATCGAGATTTAGTGGGAAGAACTAGAAAGAATAGTATTGATTGATTGTTAAGTAACAACCTCGCATTCTAGGAATCCGAGTACTTAGTTCTTGATTAATCACAAACAATTGCATGTACACAAAACCGAGATATTACGGTTTATCCATTGAATGTTAACAAGAGTGTTGAGCAATAACCCGAACCCCGAGAGGAATACTTGTTTAATTATTCGTTTACAACTTTTGTTTAGTTTAATTTAGTGTTAAAAATCAAATCAAAACCAACTTGGAAATTACTTTGTGTCATTTACATTTATCTTAGTTTAATCGTTAAGCTATTTGGTTAACACATTTTCCACAAACTCTTCGTGTTTGATACCCACTTACTACTATCTATTTAGTTGTATTTGGTTTAAGTTTGAATGAGCCTTCGACCTCACGTCATATTTTGGCGCCGTTGCCGGGAAGTAGTGCGCAACGTGTGTTACTTTTGTAGTTTTGTTTAATTATTATTGTCAGTTTTATGCGGGTTGTGTTAGTGTGCAGGTATCTACAGGTATATGCATACGCGAAACTCTCGGTCTTCATTGCCGTTAGTTTTTGATCTGGAAATCGAAAGATCTGCTCGTTAAAATCGGATTCTTCAAAGGGAGAATAAGATTACCAGGACACCAAGCACGCACAGTCAAACCAGTGACACCACAAACATGGCTTCGGGTCAATCTATACCACCTATACCACCACCCATCAATCTAGAAAATCCGCCCAATAAAACCGTTACCACTACAAATCCTACTAGTGAGCCCATTTCGACCGTGTTTAGCTTTCAACCACCATCTAACCTTCCGCCCTTAACTAATTTCATGCCCACTCAAGGACAATCATCGAACTCACAACAACAATCACCTTTCCAATCTCAACAAAACCCGCCTTATAATCAACCGTACACGTTACCACAAGACCCACCCATCATCCATACTTCACCGGGTCTTAGGTCGGGCCCGCACTCGTTTGGTGGGCCGTGTTATGGCGATAATAGCGAAGGGTATGAAGAGTATGAAGAGGGATATTCGAGTGGGGAGATGGAAATCAAGTAAGGGTGCAAGGTCAATTAGGTTATGTTCCGCAACAACAAATGCAACAATGGGGTGGGCCACATGTCATTCAAGCACCATTGCAACAACCACAACCATTGCAACAACTCCACAACCTCATTTTCAACAACCTCAACAACCGATACCTCAACCTCAATTCCAACAATATCCACCGCCAAGGCCTATGTATAGGCAGATGGGTCAACCGAGAGTACCAATGGGGGTACCGAGAAGGCATGTGAGAGAGATGGCTAGGGGAATTGAGGCTCACTTTCGACCGATCATTACAAACAACCCATCTCCGGTGGCCATTCCTCAACATCAAAATGGAAGAACATTTGAGGTTAGAACCAACGCACTCCAAAGTTTACCAAAGTACAAGGGTTTAGCAACCGAAGAACCCTATTTCCATTTGGAGGCGTATGACTCGATTTGCAACACGATCGGGGGTCAAGGTTTTTCACCGGATGAGGTCAAGTTGGTTTTATTCCAATTTTCGCTAGAAGATAAGGTAAAGAGATGGTTTTACACATTTCATTCGGCATCAATTTACACTAGGGCCGAGATGCAACAAAGGTTCTTGGAAGAGTTTTACACGGCACAAAAGACAAATGATGCAAGACGAAGCTTGAGAAGTTTCCAACAACAATCGGGTGAGATGTTTCATGAAGCATTTGAGCGATTCAACATGATGATAAAGAATTGTCCTCACCACGATATTGCTCTTTGGGAATTGTTGAACGCTTTTCATGAAGGGTTGAGTATGGAAGATGAGCGGGACTTAATGTCAATCACGAATGGTGCATTCGGTACCAATTATGAACAAGATGATTGGGCATTTTTGGAGCAAATGTCGGTTACATCGAAGAGAAAAGCTCAAACCGCAAGAAGAGCAAGACCGGCTACCATGAGACCACAAGTGCATGCGGTTCACAATGAAGAACCTCAAGTTTCTAATCAAGTATATGATGTATGCACGAGTTGTAACGCGTTGGGACATGCAAGTGAATTGTGTCCCGGTGTGGAAGGGCAAGTTGAAGAGGTAAATGCAATTCAAGGTCAAGGGGGTAGTCGGAACTACAACATGAGTTCAAACACTTACCACCCCGGGTTGAGAAATCATCCAAATTTTCGATATGGCAACCCATTGACTCAACTCAACCCTAACTTCCAAGGGACTTCTCAAACCCATTTTATCCCTCGTCAAAAATATTTCAATCAAGGGAATGCTCAAGGTGGGAACAATTAAGGAAGTCAAAATCACTTTAAATGAATGGGTGGAGGTCAAAGTGGGTCTTCGGGTCAAATTTCATCAAGTGGAAATGAAGTAATGGATATGTTGAAGTTAATGCAACAAGACATGCAAAAAAGGAATCAACTTGATGAAGCCCGATTGCAAAAGGATGAAGTTCGGGACAAGGCTATCCAATCATTGACCACACAAATGGGTCAACTTGCGACCGAGGTGGCGGAATTGAAGATAAACAAAGGTAAATTGCCAAGCGACACCAAGGTAAACCTTTCTCATAACTCGTCTCGTAATGTTCCTATTAATCATGTTAGTGTGTTGAGAAGTGGTAAAGAGTATAAGGCGAATTTGTCGCCGGATTTGGTTGATGGGGAAGTTGAGGATATCACGGGTAAGGAAAGTGATGATGAAGAAGTTGAAACTAATAAACCCACTAAACATGTCACTTTTGAGAAACCAACCCAAGCCTCGGGTCAAGCCCAAAATTTAAATGACAAAAACAAGGAAGTGGAGTCAAATGTAATTCCATTTCCTTCGGCTTTACTTGACCCGGGCAAGAAAAATGTAATTTCAAAATGGGGTCCTCAAAAGGATGAAATGTGGGAGGTGTTTAAGCAGGTTAAGTAAACTTACCTTTACTTGAAGCAATAAAACAAGTGCCCGCTTACGCAAAATTTTTGAAAGAGTTATGCACTCAAAAGAGGCAAAAAAAAGTGCCTAAATGGGTAGACTTAACCGAGCGGGTAAGTGCGGTTTTAAAAGGAGATCTCCCTTCTAAGCTACAAGATCCGGGAACACCCCTAATTAACATTCAAGTAGGTGATTTTCAAATGTCGAGGGCGTTATTGGATCTTGGGGCCGGGGTGAGTATTCTTCCGGGGGGGTTTGTATGACCAATATGACTTTGGTCCCTTGAAACGTGTGGAGACCACTGTTATATTGGCCGATTTGTCTCATAAACTGCCCCGTGGAATCGCACGGGATGTGATTGTGAAGGTAGAGGATTTTTATTATCCTGTGGATTTCTTGGTTTTGGATTATTCATCGGGTGACTCAAATCAACAAAAAAATGTTATCTTGGGTTGACCATTCTTGAACACGGCTCATGCTATCATTGATTGTAGGTTTGGCACTGTTGACATGGCATTTGGCAACCGAAAAATGCGTTTAAATGTTTTTACTAACGTTGCTAATTCTTTGAGTGGTGAAGAGTGGTTTTTGGCATATTTTGTAGATCATTGTAATCCTCATGAGTATAATGAGGATTATATGGAAGCTTGTATTTGTGATGATTCTGAACAGGTACACGTGTGTGCGTTGCAGATGGAGGAGCACAAACAAAATGCCTTAGCTTTGAAAGAGAAAAGACCACCATGGACACATCAAATGGAGAGCTTGCCAAAGGAAATCAACTCGGACACAAAACCATCCTTGGAGTGTCCACCAAAGGTGGAGTTGAAGGAGCTTCCAAGTCACTTGAAGTACGTTTTCTTAGGAGAGAATGAAACCCTCCCGGTTATCATTGCTTCTAATTTGGAGGAAGTTCAAGAGCAGGCATTGGTGAAGGTGTTAGGAGCACATAAGATGGCCATTGGATGGACGCTTGCAGATTTGAAAGGTATTAGTCCTTCTATTGTTATGCATAAAATAATTATAGATCAGGAGGCTAAACTAACACGAGAGACTCAAAGGAGATTGAATCCGAACTTGCGGGAAGTGGTGAAGAAGGAGGTGATCAAGTGGTTGGATGCGGGGATCATTTATCCCATTTCGGACAGTGCATGGGTGAGCCTGACACAGGTAGTGCCCAAGAAAGCTGGTATCCAGGTAATAAAGGATGATAATGGTGAACAAATCGCCACCCGACCGGTAACCGGGTGGCGAGTGTGCATCGATTATAGAAAATTAAATACCGCACCTCAAAAGACCATTTTCCGTTACCATTCATTGATCAAATAATTGAAAAACTTGCGGGTCAAAAATATTATTGTTTTTTGGATGGGTATTCGGGATACAATCAAATTGCAATCCATCCAGATGACCAACACAAAACCACTTTTACTTGTCCATATGGTACCTTTGCTTTTAGACGGATGCCATTTGGATTGTGTAATGCCCCGGCCACTTTTCTAAGATGTATGATGAGCATATTTTCGGACATGGTCGGGGATTCACTTAAAGTTTTCATGGATGACTTTACCATTTTTGGGTCAACCTTCGAGTTTTGTCTCAACGATTTAGAAAAAGTTTTAAAACGATGTGTCGAGACAAACTTGGTTTTAAGTTGGGAGAAAAGTCATTTCATGGTGCAAGAAGGTATTGTGTTGGGCCATGTGGTTTCAAGTAGGGGGATGGAAGTCGATCAAGCAAAGATAAAAGTAATTTCATCCTTGCCACCCCCGAAAAATGTAAAAGGGGTGAGATCGTTTTTGGGACATGCCGGGTTCTATAGAAGATTCATTAAGGGTTTAGTGTGATTTCAAAACCCTTATGCAATCTTTTGTTGAATGATGTCCCTTTTGAGTTTACTAATGAGTGTTTGTAAGCGTTTGATAGTTTGAAGAAAAAGTTAGTGCAAGAACCAATTTTGTAATCACCGGATTGGTCAACACCGTTTGAAATCATGTGTGATGCTAGCCACAACACGGTGGTAGCGGTTTTGGGTCAAAGAGTAGACAAAAAGCCGATGGTGATTTATTATGCGAGCAAGACCTTATCCGAGGCACAATTGAATTACACCACCACCGAAAAGGAGTTGCTTGCGGTGGTGTATGCCTTAGATAAGTTTCGCTCATATATTTTGGGAAGCAAAGTTGTGGTGTACTCGGATCATAGTGCGGTGCGGTATTTGATGGAGAAGAAAGATGCAAAGCCGCGTTTGATTCGATGGGTGTTATTGTTGCAAGAATTCGATCTTGAAATTCGCAACAAGAAGGGATGTGAAAATGTCGTGGCCGATCACTTGTCAAGAATTACCCTTGAGGGTGTTGATGATCCGAAGGAGATAAACGAGAAATTTCCAGATGAACAGTTGCTTGTTGTTTCGACCGCACCGTGGTATGCCCATTATGTCAATTATTTGGCCACGGGTGTGATTCCTGAATATTGGTCCAAGAAGAGAAGGCAACAATTTGCAGCCCAAGTTAAGCAATACATTTGGGATGAACTGGATCTTTTCAAGATTGGAGCGGATCAAGTAGTGAGAAGATGTGTACCCGAGAACGAAGTACAAGAGATCTTGAAACACGCTCATTCGTCGGCATGTGGGGGCCATTTTAGCGGCTCTAAAACGGGGTACAAGGTACTTATGTGTGGATTCTATTGGTCGACGATCTTCAAGGATGCTAGTGAATACGCTCGGCATTGTTTAAATTGCCAACGAATGGGGGGTATATCGAAACGGAATGAAATGCCTTTACAACCCATCTTGGTTGTGGACATTTTTGATGTGTGGGGCATAGACTTCATGGGCCCGTTTCCAAACTCATGCGGGTATTTGTACATTCTTGTTGCGGTCGATTACGTGTCAAAATGGGTCGAAGCGGTTGCAACAAGAACTAATAATCATTCCGTGGAGTGCAAGTTTGTTCAATCCAACATCTTCTCAAGATTTGGGATTCCCCGAGTTATCATAAGCGATGGTGGATCACATTTCAAGAATTTTGCATTTGGCAAATTGTTGAAGCATTATGGTGTAAATCACCGAATTGCAACACCCTATCATCCTCAAACAAGTGGCCAAGTTGAAGTGTCGAATCGACAAATTAAATAAATTTTGATGAAGACGGTTCGGGTTAATAGAAAAGATTGGTCGACTAAGTTGGATGATGCATTGTGGGCTTATCGCACGGCTTACAAGACACCGATTGGTACTACTCCGTATCGGTTGGTGTATGGGAAGGGGTGTCATTTGCCAATGGAGTTGGCTCACCGAGCATTATGGGCAATTAAGAGTGTTAATTTGGATTATAAGGAAGCCGGTGAGTTAAGAAAGTTGAAATTGAACGAGTTGGAGGAAATCGGGGATGAGGCGTATGAATGTGCTTCAAATTACAAAGAGAAATTGAAGAGGGTGCATGATGCCAAGATACAGAGACGAACATTTGAGGTTGGGCAAAAAGTGTGGCTTTACAATTCAAGACTCAAATTGTTTCTCGGGAAGCTCAAGAGCAAATGGATGGGCCCGTTTGTGATCACAAGGGTCAGGAAGTTTGGTGATGTGGAAATTGAGGACATGCAAAGTCAAGCTAAACAAGTGGTGAATGGACATCGTCTCAAACCGTACTTAGAAGGGAAGGATGTGAACATGCTTAACAATGACAAGGTGAGTTTCCTCTTAAGCTCACCATACGGTTCCACCGCATAAAGGCCCAGGTATGTTGTAGGGTGTAAATAGCTTTTGTTAAAATTTGTTTTTTTAAAATTACCTCTCTCTCGTGGGAGTGTGTTTGAGTCAAGTGTGGGGAAGTTCTTAGGAGTTTTTCTACCGTGTTGAGGACAACTCGGGATTTTCACGGGGGTAGGGTAATTTTATTTTTCGTTTTGTAGTTTTGTTTCGTTTCGTTAAAAAAAAAGGGTTCACCGTGGCCCACGGTCCAAACCGTGTGACACGGTTCGGCCACCGTAGGTCACGGTTCAAGGGTTGGCCACGGTACGGTCCTTTCTGTTCGTTTTGGTTAAACTTCACCGTGGACCACGGTTCACACCATGGCCCACGGTGCGCGCAGAACTGCTTCCATTTGACGGGTCAAGGAATGAAAAGGGGGTTTATTATTTTTTTTAACATCATTCCCCAACCACAAAACTCACCAACCATCTTCTCTACCTCCATAAACACTTCAAAACCCTAACTTCCTCCTATAATCTCTTCCAATTTATAACCAAAATCCAAGTTTCTTAACCCGATTGTGAGTGAAACTCCGTGAGATTTAACAATACAACCCTCATTCCTTCTCATTCTCAAGTGTTATCCCGTTTGTGAGGATTTGGATCCCGAAAATTTCAAAGATTTTTGGGGATTTCTTATTTGCTTGTCAAAACTTACTTATTTATCATCCTAAAACACCAACCAAGATGGGAAGGAATTCGGACAAGGGGAAAGGAAAGGCAGCATCTACGAGTGGTCGGGCTGCCCAAGCCAAAAGACAACGGTTGCGAGAAGAACAAGAGCATGTGCAAGCAGAGATCCCAAAACCCGACTGGAGAGGTGGGGTGTTATCGAGTTATGCTTTAGAATGGCAACATGAATTGTTTAAGGATAAGATGCGCACTTTGAAAGAAAGGTTAGAAGGATTCATGTGTGAGAAGGATGTGACCGATTTGGGGTTTGAGGCGTTTGGCTTGTTCGACAAATTTGAAGCATTAGGGTGGGAAGCTGCCCTTCAATGTTACGATGGAGAAAGCACTACGCTCTACGATAGGGAAATTGAGGAGTGGGTTTCTACGTTGAGGTGCCCACCGTTTAGGAAGGGTTCGGAGTTGAAATTGATCGGCACCGTGGGTGGAACGACGGTGGAGATGTCTTTCGAGACACTCAATCAAATTGCCCAGTTTGATAGCAAGCCAGCCAATTCGTACGTCTACCCATCGGTCAGAGATTTGTTTGACCATCCGGACAAAAGCCCGCAATGGTATAATATATTATCGTCCATGTTGAAGGTGGGAAGAGGTACAGGTTCGAATTTTAAAAGAAGGGAATTAAGGATTGAAGCTCAACTGTTGATGACCATATGTCTCTCCAATGTGGTACCCCGTCGGAGTGACATTTCGGTGGTAAGAAACAGTGACATGCCTGTTTTGGCCGCTTTAATGAGTGGCACGTCGAGAATTTCCTTTCGCTACTTAACCATGCTCAATATATGGACGAGTAGAGAAAACAACAAGAGAAAGTTGATCCCTCACTGCCAATTGATCACGGCGATAATGAAGTTGCATGGCGCCATTCCAGCAGGCGCAATTGGGTTGAGGAAGGCTTTTTCGGAACATAAATTGGATTCATTGGGCCCAGGTTGGACGTATACAAAAAGTGAAAGGTACCATCAATTGAAAAATGGTGACGTGAGATGGAGAGTGCTAAGGGAGGATGTTGAGCAAGAAGCGGGTGAAGACCAGGAGGAAATAATGGAGGAAGGAAGTGACGATGAAGACATGGAGGTGGTTGGTGGTGATGAGAATGTGGGTGGTAGTGGATCCCAACAAAGGGGTTGGGACTATTCTTCGGGATATGCGTCATATGGAGACATTAGGGCCCACATGGGTTCGATAAATGAGGTGGTGGAGAGGCATCGGCCCTCCACTTTTGATAATTGGTCGGAGGAGACCCACGCTCTTTTCGATCACCAAACTTTCATGGGAGCTTATCATGAACGAGCCAAGAAAGAGAGGCATGACCGTAACGAGATGTGGAACCGTGCTCACGCCTATGCGCGGGAGCACGAATCAAACATGCGGTACATGGATGACCGAAATAGTAGAATGCACGAACAATGGCATGCAGGTGAAGAGGTCATTCCAGATCCACCAAGTGTGGATTACACTTCTCTCCCATCGTATGACGGCTCAGTTCGACACCCCGAGCCTCCATTGCATCACTCCATGTGGGTGGATCCGATGCAGTCGATGGCACCACCACCACCATCATCGGGAGAGGGCAGCAGCGGCGGTAGTGGAGCTTTCAATTTTGGTGAATTTTCGGACTTTATGACCTCCATTTTCGGGCCGCCACAACCGCCCTACTACTGATGGGACTTCATTGTACCAGGTGCTCTTTGTTTTGTATATTTTGTGTGTATTGGTGTTTTTATGTTATGTTTTGTGTATTTAGGGGGTTGGGAGGAGAATGTTATGGTTATGACAATTGGTGGTGTTTTGTGTGTTTTATTTCCTAAAAACCATACATTGGGGACAATGTATCCCAAGTGTGGGGATGAGAAATTTTTCGTTAAATTTAAAGATTAAAAAAAGAACAATTGAAAGAAAAACACTGGAAAGTGGTAAGATTGGCGGGGCAAAGTTTTGGTCCCCTTTCATGGTCATAATTCCCCCAGAAATCAAGTTTGCTTAGCTATGTTAAAAACGTGGTTGAGTAGTATTCTAGGCAAGGTTAGCATGCTTTCGGTTTATCAAATCACATAACATGCCCACTGTCACTTGGGTATTTGGAAAACAAGAGCGGTGACGAAGTGGTTATCCTCCGTTAGAACTTGTGCCATCAATGCACTTCGAGACATTAGCTTAGCATAAACGCAAAAGTGATTGAGGCACTTAGGTTAAAGCCTCGTCTCAGATGAGTGCGAGTGCGGGTTTTTGGGGGTTGGGCCTCATAAATTACATATATGAGTGTGGGTAATGAGAGGGGCGGGGGGGTGGTTCCTTTAGAAAACTTTATTGGACCTATTCTTTTTATTTGATCAAACCCCGATGTATTTGTTAGACGATCCGGCTTGATAGGTTCTTTGTAATTGTAGTTATTTTAATTCTAATCAATAGAGAGTAGTATTTAAGTGTTTATGCAAGTTATTATTAAAAAAAATATATATATGAAAAAAAAATATATGAAAAAAAAAAGTTGAAGCAATGTTTAAAGTCATGTGTATCGAGTTGATGATACAAGTCGCGTATATAGTAGTGTGTTCTTTTGGTTATTTTAATTTTGATGTAACAAGCCGGGTCGGATCACTTGAGCCATTTTCAATATTCCCCATTCCATACCCTTACCCCTAGCCTCATTACAACCCGTTTAAGACCTTTTGATTTGCATTTGTGTTAAAGCACGAGTAGGTGGAGATTTGACGGTGGTACAAGCGTATGCGGGGGAATTGAGCGTTATTGTGATATTTGGAACGGTCACCGATTAATGAGTTAAGAGTGACGGTGTGTTATGTGTGAGTAAAGACCGAAAGCATGTTAAGGTTGACTAGAATTCTATGTTTTAAAATGTAATATCAAGTAAGCTAGTGCAAACCTATAATTATGTGGGAATAGGGTATGACTCGGTACCTTAACTGAGCCGGTCTTGTGGTATGTTTGGTGGTGTGTTTTGAAAGCAATTGTGATTTCAAGTGTTGCTTGGGGACAAGCAACAGTTAAGTGTGGGAATGTGACGGGCGACTCGTAGGAGAGCAACTAAGTGAATTAAAAGATATAAATATGCTTTCGGGATTAAGTTAATTCCGTGGAATTAGTTGACTACGGTTGTTCATGTGTTTGCAGGTTTGAGGAGCTAGAGAGCGACGTTACGAGAACACGGGCGAAAACGGTGAAGAAAACGGAGCTGGAACGCGAGAGATACAAAGAAAACAAGTCGCGGGAATGAGCTCGACCGTGGCCCACGGTCCAGACCGTGGACCATGGTCCACCTGAAGCAAAACATTCCAGAGTCCACCGTACCGTGGAGAAGAAAGGGCACCGTGGAGGGGACCGTGGCCCACGGTCGTGCTTGGATGGCTGGCTGACTTTTGTCAACTGTGGACCACGGTCCGGGCACGGAGACACATTTGCATGTCCTTTAATAGGCCGATTTGGAGTGACTCTTGAACTACTTTTTCACTTAGGACGGCTAAGGGCGATTTTTGAAGAACAATAACACTATTTTGGGTCTTTGTATCATTGGGTTTATGTTTGGGATTGCTAGTAACAAGATTCTTGACACAACAATGATCTCTCGAGCCATGAGTGGCTAGTTTCGTGGTATTTCTCTCGGGATGTAAGGTTCTTTGCAAAACACTTTTGTTATTGTTCTTGAACTTGGATTGATTATCTAAAATGTTTTGTTAGCATAATCTTGTGTTTGTGTGATTGTTTGTAACTTGTCCATATTGTTTCTATCTAGCTTTTAGCCATATGTTCTTGGTGTCGTTGGCAATCGAGATTTAGTGGGAAGAACTAGAAAGAATAGTATTGATTGATTGTTAAGTAACAACCTCGCATTCTAGGAATCCGAGTACTTAGTTCTTGATTAATCACAAACAATTGCATGTACACAAAACCGAGATATTACGGTTTATCCATTGAATGTTAACAAGAGTGTTGAGCAATAACCCGAACCCCGAGAGGAATACTTGTTTAATTATTCGTTTACAACTTTTGTTTAGTTTAATTTAGTGTTAAAAATCAAATCAAAACCAACTTGGAAATTACTTTGTGTCATTTACATTTATCTTAGTTTAATCGTTAAGCTATTTGGTTAACACATTTTCCACAAACTCTTCGTGTTTGATACCCACTTACTGCTATCTATTTAGTTGTATTTGGTTTAAGTTTGAATGAGCCTTCGACCTTACCTCAGGTCCCCTCTGTGGCCTACCTAGTAGAGATCGTGGAAGCCATTTGGGCACAACCCATTATGCTAGTAAAATTGTTTCCCCCCAACACAGTTGTCTAGGTCTGTTGCAGTGGTCTTTGCTCGTACCTTTTGTGCATGCGTCGTCTCTTTGTTGGGTTGTTTCCCTCTGCAAAGTTGTCTAGGACTGTCATCATGATACCTGCGCGTACCTCTTGCTCACGTGGCATCTCCAGATTGGTCTGTTGAGAGTGTCTGTGAGTATTTATTTATTATTCAAAATCAAATAAACCAAAAAAAAAATGCTTATACATGTTTTGTCTTCCTATTAGTTAAAGGCACGTGACTAGAGTGAAGTGATAACACGTGAAGCATGCTATGAACTAGTTTAAAGTTTGACCCCCCCACTAAATGGACTTTATTTTAACTCATCATTGCATTCACCGGTTCATGGTTTAGCTTTTATAGTGTCGGTCACCGGTAATTATTTTAAATTTCATATCCGGAATCGGGTTTTTTCAATACCTCAAAATCAGGTTTTTTAAATACCGGATCTATACCTAAAATTACCTGAAAAACACCTGAAAAAAACCCGAAAAATATCCCTAAAGAGTGCAACCCCTTAAAAAATCCATTCTAGACCCGAAAAAACCACGAAATAGGGTATTCAAATACCCGGTTCTATATTCGACCCGAACCCGATACATAGGGTATGGTTTTTAGAGACAATACCCGGACCCGAACCCGACTCGGGTATTGTCAATACCCGATTTTCCAATACCCGGTCATACTTGAACCCTGTTCCATACCCGGAATCAGGTATTTTAAAAACCCTATTTATGCACCTCTAATTAATAGGGCTTAAGCGGTTGTTGAGGCCAACCTCGCTTCAGGACTGGCCCTAAACCACACTTCGTTACATGTGTAGGTTCAGGTTAGCATGTGACCCATTTATTCTTTACAACTCTTTTTAAAGTATATTTTAAGTATAAATTACATCACTAGTCAAGTATTTTATATCAAACATAACAGATACAAGATAAATAAGCAACATGTTTTATAGTTTAAACATAATTATTAACACACACATGTGTTTTTTTCTAAAGTAATAATTTAGATTATTTATATGAAAAACAAAAAGTAAATTAGTTTTTTTAATGTCAAACAGTCTGTGTCTGTTTTGACCTACGAATTCCTATGTCATTTTAGGATACGTCTGTCTAACACAATTTTAGAATTATGTAACTGTAAGTTAAAAGTTAAAACATATTAACTGTATAGGAATCATTAGTAAGTTTCTAGTGCATATTAATAGTTACCACTTACCACTTTATGTGATCAATTAACACAAGTAGGCTACCAATTATTCACAAAGAACACATGTTATAATTAAAAACAATTAATATGTTTTTGGTGGATACTAATAGTTACCACTTTATGTGATCAATGAATACAAATAGGTTACATTCACCAAATGACATCATCATTAGTTTCCCTTTAGGTTCATATGTCTTCTTCCAAATCATGGTGACAATTATGCTTCTAATGTTACGTGTATGTTCTTTATACTTTCATACTTTTGTAGTTAACGTTGTCACCGTTAAATTTAACGGAAAGTAAAAGTAGTTGGCCCATTAGGAAACATAGACTAAAGCCCAATAAACAAGTCATGAACTCAATTGATATAGAGGGTCCAATAAACAAGTTTATGTTTTAGTTTGGGCTTTTTGTATTACATGGTGCTTTAAGTTTTAACCATGTGACCCGGTTTTTGGGTTGGTTGATCGGGTTAAGGTAAATTGGTTTTTGGGTATGATCGGGTCAGGTATCGGGCTTATTGGAAATCACGCCCAAGAACATGATTATGAAATTTAGGATAAATGGATAATGCTTATTTCGAATCAAATATTTGTCTGCAAAATATACAGATTCTATTAAAAAACATTTAGTTTTATTTATACGCTAAATACCTGATCGCCCTCCATAAAATTATGAGTAAGCATCCGACCCCCCCCCCCCCTCCAATGAACAGATATCATAGGTCCGCTACGGAGTTTAGCAACATATTCGATCTTCAAGATAGTTTTTCACACTCAATGCATGTATTTGTTCATTTAAATTTCAACTTTTAATAGGCGGAGTGCAATTTTTTTTCCCTTATGTATTACGTTACCCATGAAATTATATCACGCTACACCTCAAAAGTTTAAAAGCCAAAAACTTCACATTTCAAAGTTTTATTAAAAGCCCACTATGATAAGAATATATCATTAAAACTCAAATGCTTAACTTAAATAAACCGGGCAAAGGTACGCGCAAAACACGTTACTAGCGCCGGTACACGCTAAACGTGAAACAGAGCCCATGATGCGCGAAGCATGTAGCTGGGCGCCAATACACTTTACCAGGCCCGGTACGCGCAAAATGCGTAATCGGGCACCGGTACTCGTGAAACAGATAACAAAAAAAATTTTTAATGTACGGTTAAAAAAATTTATGCTACTCTTGAAATTTTGTTCTAGATACGCCAATATACCCGGTAAAATCAATACAAAGTTGCGAACCAATAATATTCACATAGAATTTGACTATCTCATTTCTAAATTTTGGATGGAGATATTACTTAACAACTTCTTTGTAATCTTATGTATAATCAAATTTCAGGCTCCGTCTTTTAAGTAACGTATTCACAAGCGTCGTCCTTGATATTTTATCTTTTTATCAGGCTCTGTCCTTATATCCTAACCTGGTTTCTCTTTTTCGTTAAGTTTCATCCATGCCTATGACATGCGATGACACAGAAGAAAAAAAAAGATCGGGTTAGGTACAAAGACGAAGCCTAATTAAAAAGTACAACACGAACGACAATACGTTACTTAAAAGACGAAAAGCCTGAAATTTAGAGTGCAATTCAGTCCGAACGAATAAACCCAAACCCAAACCCAAACCCTAGAGCTTGAAGCATCACACAAACAATGGCGGGAGGATTGAAACCGTTGACGGAGAGATCCGCCGCCGGTACACCGGTGTTGGTTACCGCCGCCGGCGAGGAGGTTATGCACGTGCAGCCTAACGTCTCCATTGTCCTCGGCAACCGTCCTCCGGAGTCTCCTGGCACTCTCTACATATCCACCAAGTATATTTTCAAAGCTCGAGCTTGCCTTGTTTATTATTTAACTAGCTTTAGAACATGTGTAATATTTTACAAATTAAATTGTTTTATAAGTTCAAATTATATTTTCTAATGTAATATTCTCATGAAATTTTTTCATAATCATGATTTTATAAGTTGTAATTATATTTTTTAACCGAACACGTAATTCTAAAAAGGATGATAAGATATTATTATAAATGACATAAAAAAAGAACATTATATATAAAATTAGTATGAATAAAACACGATTTTGTATTACAGTTTCGAAAGAGTTGGATGAAAACTCCATTGATCCTTGGATGTTGAATGAATACATAAGAATAAAACTGTTATCCATTCATAATTTGTTCTTGTCATTATCATCTTAGACTATGAATATCGTTCATTGAATTTTACCATATTCATTTCCCACAAAAGTTTATATTATTTAATAAAGAAAGGTAGACCTGATTTCGTTAAAGATACAAATATTTTGATTATATTGGCATAAATGCCTGCATATTTTTAATTCATTTAATTTAGGTGATCAGTTATTTGATTAAATGATGGATTGATATGCTTTGATTACACTGACGTAAATATGTTTTTATTAAAAATAGAAGAATGGTTTGAGCGCGAAAATTAGGCTAGGAATGAATCTCCAAGTGACATGTGTCATCAACTATTTTATTTTATTAGAATATGCAGATTTTTATATATTTATAAGTATTTTTATATGTATATGTTTTTCGGTTATAATTTTATATGTAACAGTGTAACACATTATGTATTATTTAGTGTGTGTGTGTGTGTGTGTGTGTGTGTTTTATTATTATTATTTTCTTTTATATTTTAGGTGAACTGAACAAAGACGAACGGGACATGTTCTTGTTTGTTCATTTAACTTTAAATGAACAAGTTAAATGAACACTAATGAAATGTATAATTGAGCAAATTTTTGTGTTTATGTTTGTTCATTAAGAAAACGGGCATTTTCGTGTTCGTTTGTTTAAAAACTAAACAGACAGTTCATGAATGTAAACAAACAAAAACAAATACACTTAAAACAAAAATAAACAAATGAATGCAGATATACATATACATGTAATTTGAACGAGCCAATTTAATGTTTATATTTATACAATTATAAATACTTACATATTTATTAACATTTAAATGAACATAATCAAACGAACATAAACGGACGTTCATGAACATAAATGAACGGACCAACGTTTGTGTTCGTTCGATTAATTAAATGGAAAAAACAAAATTTGTTCATGTTTGTTCGTTCAATAAATAAACGAACTTCCTGCTGAACAGTTCATGAGCGTTCGGTTCATTAACAGGTCTAATAATTTTATGTATAACTATAACTATTAAGTAAATCTATATTAAACATATTAAATAAAACATATATAAATAATAGTCACGCGAGCCGACTCGAGCTTGATAAGTGAAGCTCGGGCTTGAGCTCGTTCAAACTCGGCTCAATTCGTGCTTTTTGCGAGCCGATCTCGAGTAGCTGGCGAGCGGCTTGACTTGTTTACAGTTTACACCTCTACTGATGATTATGTTTCGAGTTTCTGTGCAGACAAGTAGTGTGGTTGAGCGATACAGATAGGACAAAAGGCTATGAGGTTGATTTCTTATCGGTGTCGCTTCATGCGGTGTCTAGGGACCCTGAGGCATTTGAATCTCCGTGCTTGTATACGCAGGTAGTCTTCGTCTTAGAATTATAGATCTATGGTTATTAAATTGCTAGGTTTAGAGTTTAGCTTGCTTTTATTATAATAAAAGTTTGTATAGTATGTGTTTTAGTTGAAACAGAAGGAAAATGGATTGCACCTTTTGATTGTATTCTAATTTTATTTTGATAAATGTAAGATTGACACTGGAGATGAAGAGGATGAATCAGAAAGCTGTGATTCAGAAGCAAGTGATACACTTGATTTGTCAAAGATCACTGAGATGAGGCTTGTACCTTCAGATCCTACTAAATGTATAATTTATATTACACTTAAAGCAATCTCTTTTTTATATCACGCTATAGTTTCATAATCGTTCCATAATCGGTTGATGTTTATTGATTGACAGTGGATACTATTTTCAACATCTTCTGTCAATGTGCAGAGCTAAATCCCGAGCCTGTTGAAGGTGATTTAACTATTTCTTTTATATTTTTAGGGGCAAATGGCCAGTTTTATATATACATCTAAAAAATTGCATGATATCATATTTATCCAACAAAAAAAAATAATATCAGAAATACCCATCTAAAAAGGTTTCATATTTACTCATTTCACTAAGTTCAATTTATAATACGACGATTATACCCTTTTCTTTCTGTTTGTTTGCTTCAAACTCTTAAATCTTAATGCAAGTTCTAAGGGAAGGAATGAAGGATATCAGTCTCATAATTTGAAAACAGGTGTATTTGATATTATGATTATTTTGTTGGGTAAATATGACGTTATACCAAGTTTCAAGCGGGATATATGAAATTCTCAAAATTCTTCCTGTTTATTTTGAGCCCATTAAATTGTTGATGTCACTAAATACCTGCACTTGTGTATTATGGCTTCAGAAGAAGAAGAACAACACAATTGGATTTTTAGCGCCGATCAGTTGGGAGCTGCAGTTGGTATGTGTCAATTTTTTTTTCTTAAGTGCTTTTTGTTAATAAATTGCTCGCTGTGCCATAAGGTTTTAATTACTGTGACTAACTGTATTGCAGAGGGAGATGACTCAGAGTGGAATGACTCAGACATCCCGTTCACAATTGGTTATTCAAATGGAGACCATGACCTCGCTAGCAGCGTGCTTGAGGTATTTTTACTTATATACTAAAGATTAAATAAACTACACAAACGGGTCCTATGGTATGCCATATATTGGATTTCGTCCCAACTTTTGAAAATTACGGATATGGTCCTAACCTTTTTCAACTGTGTAACACGCTTGGCCCCTAACACTAACTGATGTTAAAATACTGATAAGTTGATGTGAAATGACCATTTCACCCTTTTTAGTAAAAAACAAATTTTAGAAAAGGGTATGTTTAGCAATTGCAACCAATTCTTGAAGGTTCACGCTATGTTTAGCAAAACTTGGTTTAATATCATATTTACCCAACAAAAAAGTATAATATCGAATATACCCATTTCAAATTTGTGACATTTGTATTCACATGAATATCTAAAAAGGTTCTTTTGACTTACCAACATCTTTGTTCTTTAAGATTGTTATTCAATGCATTTATTCGTTTACGCACATTTTGTCGTGACTTCACGACATCTTATCCTAAACACGAACATTCTTTGGCATTATTAAAGTGCATATAATTTGTACCTTATCCGAGATGTATACCTTCATTGAGCAATAGGCCAACTACATTTCACTTTTAAGGTATGATAATAACTATATGTGACTAAAGCCAGACCAGGACCCCATTGGGGCTTAGTGATGGGCAGTGACTAAAGCTAGCCACGGACCCCGTTTGGGCTTATTGAAAGGAAATGACTCAAGCCAGCCAGGACCCCATTGTCCATTGCGGTTTAATTAGGGCAGATTAATAAAAGGGTAAAATGGTCATTTCATGTCAACTTAATATTCACTTTTAAGGCTAGTTATTGCTACATGCGAAACGTGCCAACAAATTTATAGGTGTCGAACAATTGAAGTTAGTGTTGAGGATCAAATCCTTAACGATTGATAATAGTTATCTGACATTACGGTTACATAACTCATTGCAGCTTCAAATCAATGATCAACGGTTTGAGGACGCTGAAGAGATGGAGAGTGATAGCAGCGACGATCCTCATCAATGAGCATCACAATTACTTGCATAGCTTCTCCTAAAGGGTGTTATGGTCATTTCAGTGAGTCAAGTTTGCGCCTTTTGCTTATATCTTGCAGCGTTTGTTAGTAATTTAAACTCTTTGTAACACTCGTTTGCTTTCCACAGTTTTAGGCATTGTGACATCAGTCGGTCCATCGTTGTGAACATATTGTGGTTGTTCTCAACCAATACAAAGCGTGTTTTTTTCCGTCTAAAAATTGCTTTTATTATCAGTAACCCAAAAGGTATACTTATTGTTTTTGTTATCCTAAAACATTTTTATAATCATTAAATTTCTTCAGAATGGAAAATGGTCTTGAAATAATAAATAAAAAAATAAAAATAATAATAAACGATAGTGAGATACGTTTATCTGATGCCATTGGTTAGTAGAGTATTGATGGGGCTCGTGAGTTTTTCTTTATTGAAATCATTGAATTTTTTTAATAATAAAATAATAAATAAAAAAGAAAAAGAAATCTTAACAGGCTTAACAACCATCTAAAATAATGAAAGGTCTTTCTTAATTTTTTCTTTTCCATAGAATTTGTACAAAGAAAGAGAAATATATAAAACAAAAATGTAGAGAAACCATCTTAAAAAAACAAGATAAAATGTCGAGATCCACAATTGTTTTACTCGTAAAGCTAACAATATTTTGCGTCGTTACAACAAATCTTGTAGCAGCTTTAACCGAAGATTTATGCAAAGAATCAAGCAACCCGGAGGCAAGCAAGAAAACCATAGAAAGATTAAAGAAAGAGAAAGAAGTCGATCCTAATAATACTATTCGTAAGATCATCAATTTCGGGCTTCAAAGAAGCCTCATGCTCAAGACCAACATGACTGATTGGGCCCGCCATCGAAATCTAAAGGCCAATGAGGTGGCCGCCATCAAGGGTTGCTTAGACACGATTGATGATACCGTTGACAATTTGAGGAAAACCCTCAAAAGAGGTGGATGACTTAGAGTTGTCTCAAAAGACACAAAACATGCAAGAATACATGTTTCATAATGGAAACATCAAAACATGGCTTCAAAACGCCATCAACGAGCTTCAATCTTGCGGTTATGATGATTTTGCGATGCCAGGATTGGAGGGCCCTGTAAAAGAAGATGCATTGAAAAGAGTTGCGGATTTGATAATCGCGACTCAACTTGCTTTATGGACCATGGAATATCCTTCACCAGGCTCAAATCGTCGTTAGTCGTTCTTTTTTTAGGTCGATAATACAAAAGAAATGTGAATTCAGGTTGAATTTTTCATATTAAAAAAAAAGTGGTGTTAGGCTACAAAGTGTTTTGTGTAAAATATTTGAAAAAAAGTGCTATTATTTATATAAATTATAAACTCACACTCACCTATGCTTCTTAGGACCGAAATTTGGCTCATACTTATGTATTAAATGAACTTCAGTTTAAAGTGGAATATGTTTAAACTTGACACGATTCAAGCTTTTAGCTGAGCATAAAAGAACTCGAACCTAAATTGGCGCTTAGATGATAAACAAGCTCAAATCCAACCTTCATGTACCGAGCTTTTTATACTACAGATTATTATGTTCACAAGCTTAAAGAGTAAACTAGTAAACATACCCACACGTTGTAGTAATAATAATATTCATGGATTTAAATAGTAGTTTGAGCTTTAGCTCAAGCTCGTTTAAGCTCGACTCGATTTAAGGTTCTAACTAGACAATCTCATATAGCTCACGAGCTGTTGGACTTGCTTAGACCCTTAAATATATGTGAGTTTCATGTGCACAATCACTCTCATGTATTGTAGTGTAGTGGTCTTGTTAAGTTATATCACCACAATAATATCCAATACTATTTGATTGAACACTATATAAACCTAAAACCATTTTCAACCGACCCGACCTCAGTCACCGCGTCTTCTGCCCGTCCCATACATCATCCAAGCGGGTAACGAATAAAATCAGGCATTTTTCTTTTTGTTTTTGTTCTTGTTTTCTTTTATATAACGAATAATGCATAACAAAATCTTTTGAGAATATTTTGTTGGCATTCAGAGTTGTAGTATATATTTAAGAATATTGTTGATTATTATAAAGACAATTTAGTATTCTTGATCGCATCACCATATGCTGGCGCCAAACACCTATATACGGAGAGGGAGGGGGCGCCAAAGGAGGAGGTGCCATTGTATTGGCGGGCGCCAAAGGGAGAGGGGGCTTGGCATGGGGGGCCATTTTTTTACTAACCGATCAATATGCCCCATTCACATTAAAAAAAATAATAAGACTAAGAAATAATTGTTTATGGTTAAATCAATACGTACATATGTTTAAAGAAAAAGTTGGTGAATGTACCTCCGCTTACATGACACTAACGTTGCAGTGTTTTTTGTTAGTTAAAGCCCACCCACTACATATAGTCTAAACTAGAGGTGCACAAACCGGTTTTTTTAAAAAAACCGGTTCGGTTATTAACCGGACCGGTTTTTTTTGGCCCAGAAAAAAACCGGTTCGGTTAATAACCGGACCGGTTAATAACCGGTTTTTTGCTGTCAAAACCCTAACCGGTCTAACCGGTTAGGACCGGTTTAGAAACCGGTTAGAACCGGTTAATAAACCGGTTTTTTTATTAACCGGTTTTTTTTATTAACCGTTTTTTTTTTTTTTTTTTTTTTTAAATTTTGCGGTTTCAAATACGAATATTTGTTTTTTATATTTTGTACTTAATGAAGACCATTATTTTTTCACAGTATAAACAAACCGGTAACTACAAGGCAAAACGGTAACTACAAGGCAAAACGGACTGACCGAAGCCATTCTTTGCTTTCGTTGTTAGGGTTCTTTGCTTGGAAGATGAGTATGAGTGTGTGTTGGTGAATGTGTTTTCAACAAACCAAAGATTAAAAACACATAACTTTCATTTATAGTTTTTACATTAAAAATACAAACATTAAATCGTTATCGCATATTCGTAACTCAAAAATACAAACATTAAATCATTAACACTGAAGAAATCTCTGCCAAGAACTGTTGTTCATGATTTAACTCAAAAATACAAACATTAAATCGTGAACTAGCAGATGCTCCTGTTGTTCCCAATCGCAGTTTGTTCATGATTTGCCTCCATGTTTGCTGTTTCTTTAACTAAATTAGAAAAATCCAAATCAACAAGTAAATAAGAGCACATATTAGGAAAAAGAATGCTTAGACACGATTACATGAACAACTTGCTGTTTCTTACTCATGATTTGCCTCCATGTTTGCTGTTTCTTTAACTAATTTTCTTCGCTACCCGATCCCGAGCTATTTCTTAGGTAATCGTCGTACGCGGCTTCTTCATCGGTCATTGGTTGAGTGTGTCCTTCATTGACCTCGTCTTCATACAAGCCCGCTTCATACTCCATTTCCCCCTCGAGTGAGCGTTGATGTTGTGCCCTATCTAAAGAGTCCAAGTAATCCTTGTAGCAAATCGACATCTCTATAGCTGGTGCAGTGAGTCGAGTCCTCCTAATGGATATAAGCCTGCCAGAAACAGAAAAAGCAGACTCCGAAGCTACCGTGGAAGCTTGGACCGTTAGTAAATCTTTGGCCATGGCGGCGAGGATCGGAAACTCATCCTCCTTACCTCTCCACCAAGCCAGCAAATCAAGACTTCTAAATTCATCCGGAGTCATGTGTTTCACAAAGTTGGTACCACCATACCTTCCAAGTTCACTGCTTGGGGTGTTTACCTTTTGACGTTTACCGGCGTCTCCCCAAATCATGTAGTACATCCCTATTTCAAGGTTGGTTTGGGATTGGGATTGGGCAACAGCTCTTAACTAGTCATGAATTTGGGAAGACGACCCGTATTTTGTAAGGTAGACATCATACATGTTTGACAAGGTGGTGTTGAAAGCATTCTTTAAAGTTTGGCTATAATAGGGGTTTTGATCGTCGTTTAACCCTAGCTCATCACAAATTTTTTCTATTAAAGCTTCAACACCACCAACATTGATGCAAGGGTTTAACGCAGCAGCACATATCAAAACAGCGGGTAGTTCTTGAAAATATTTTCTAAATTTTTCTTTCATTTTTACACCCATATCAAAATAAGGTGCACCCCTACAATGAAGTTCACTCAACTTTGTGCACATGACAGCAATTTTTGGTAAAGCAATGGGGCTTGTTGGATAGTAAACCCCGGATAAACTAGTTGTGCAAGATTTAAAAATTTGAAGGACCTCCGTAACGATCTCAATCAATAACCAGTTTCTAGGATCGTACGGTGCACATTTACCCCTACTTGACAAAATTTGATGAAACGCAATTAATGATTCTTTTTGTTGGATGGCTTTCTCAAACATATTACAAGTCGAGTTCCATCTTGTTGGACAATCCCAATTTGGCCCCAACCATTGACAATTAGCTTCTACACAAAATTTTTGTATCTTGAAAATGTTTTATTGTTGCTAAAAACATCTCGTAACATTCTTTTAAAATTGTTTCTTTGCGTTTCGATCACGTTTAACCCATCTTGCACGGCCAAGTTGATAATATGTGCAATGCATCGGCTATGAAAAAACGCTCAATCACAAATAGGTTTATACTTTAATTTTAAATGGCCAACCGCGGCCGTATTGTTGGACGCGTTATCAAACGAAATTGAAAAGATTTTATGTTCAATCTTGTATTGTCGAATGACTTTATCCAAGATTTGAAAAATATTTCTACCTGTGTGCGGGTAATCAAACAATTGAAACGCAACGGTTCGTTTCATCATTTGCCACGACTCGGGGTCAACCCAATGAGCCGTCACACAAATGTATGAGTCGGACGAACCATGAGGTACCGACCACACATCCGTTGTTAAGTTTACACCAGTTTGTAAGTTTGAAAAGTATGAAATTAGTTCGGATTTAGCGTTTTTCCATGCTTTAAGACAATCTCTTCTAAGGGTCGAACGACTTACATGTTGGTAGCGTGGTTGAACATAGTTTTGCATCATCTCCGTGAATTGAGGGTTGTCGAAATGGTTGAAAGGAAGTGTTTGTTGAATCACAAAGTTTGAAAACTGTTGACGTACCGCTTCAACGTCGTACGTAAACACCGCTCCTTGATTCGTCATCTCCGGCTGCGAACTACTTCCCGATTCGTCCTTCAAGGCCTTGCAAAAGGGCCTTTGTACATGCGCTTTTAAAGTGGAGTTTGCATCTTTGCCATAAAACTTCAAACAATGTTTGCATCGAGCTTTTTGGCTACCGTTAGACATTTCGCATAGGTCGAAATGTTGCCAAACATCATGGTTTCGTTTCGTGGGGATGACCCGAACGACCGTTTCTCCCGTGTTCGAGGCACCCATGTTGACGGATGAAGCAGCACTTTGGGAGGCCATGATAATCGACTACGAAATAAGAGTGGTATACTCGAGTATGAAATAAACGACTACGAAATAAGAGCGTATGGAGTGGTAATGTGGTATAATTGAGCGTGAGATAACAAAATAATCGCGTATGAAATAAACGTTTAGAGCGTTTGGAGTTGTATAATCGAGTGTGATCTAACCAATACCCAACCTAAACTATATATAGATGTTTGTGAGGGTAAAATGGTAAAAAAAAAAAAAAACGGTCCAAAAACAAAAAAAACGGGCATATAGCCGTTATAAACCGGTTTTTTTATAAACCGGTTAACCGGTTTTTCCATAACAGGTTAATAAAAAAAACCGGTTTTTCCATTAACCGGTTCGTTAACCGGTTTTGGATCTAGAACTTGTAACCGAAAGACGAACCGGCGGTTTCTAAACCGGTCAAACCGGTTTTTAAAAAACCGGTTTTCGTAAAAACCGGTTTCCGGTTTAAACCGGTAAACCGGTTCCCCAACCGGTTTTTTTGGCCATCTCTAGTCTAAACACCTTTCCTAAAACTACAGGGCCCAGGAGATCATTGATTCAACCACACAGTCAAGAACATAACAAGAATAACAAGAAGAGACGTAACTGAAACTAATTTGTATTGATCGAACAAGACATGTTTTTCCGTTTACATTGGCACCCTATGGCCTATTTATAACAAGATTGAAGGATGGTTATTTAACTACCCAACGGTTATATAAGTATTTGGTGGTTATATATATTTAACCAATTACCTACGGTTATATAACTACTTGGTGGTTAGATATATTTAACCAATTAACAAACTGACAAACTAACTAACGATGGTTAATGATAAGTACCATAAATACCTAGGCCTAACACTGTAACATATTACACAAGGACCCTCTGACTAAACGTAATTACACAAATGACTCTGGTCTTTCATTCAAACTTGGTCAAACAATTAGGACCAACAAAAACATGAAATTTTCAAACATCTATATTTTGAAATTTTATTACAAAGAACACAAAAAGATTTTTTTTTTTTTTTTGCTAGATTAAAACTGCAATGATAATATGATACCAAGTTGTAAGATTGAAGACTTATAAACATCCCATAATAAATAGTCAGCAAAATCACCAATCTTTCTAGTGATTTGCTCAACACCAAGTAGAACATTTATCATGGATGAGACATGAATACAATTATATACACTTTAAAACCAATATCAATAAAAGCTTAAGCTTTCACAACCCTACCAGTACCACCAGGTGATCTGATCCTAAAAACATGCTCTTCACCAGTGCATTTATCAACCTTAACCACCCACCGGCTCCGCCTTCCACCACCACCGCCACCACCGCGGTTCTCACACTTTGCGGCAACTCTCATCAACAACAACCCTTCTCCAATGGGCAGCAAACTAGTGTTTGATCTGCTCCAAGCCCACGAATCTTTCCAATACGCGTTATACCCCAATACAACCGTATTCTTTTCCCTCTCATTTTGCATGGCTTCAAGATTCCCTTCATGATCATCAATGTTGCAATCAATCACCACAAAATCCGCGGATTTGTATTCATTTGATAAGAGAGATTGAGCATCTCCAATGACGAATTCGACGTGATTCGCTTCTTGGTTAAGGGCTTGCATGGAGGATTGAAGCTCTTCATTCTCCTTAACAATGCAAACTAGCCTGCCACCAGTTTGATGAGATGCTGCAATGAGTCCTAATGTGGTCAGCCCGGCCGTGGCAGTGCATGCAACCACCATCAGTTGCGCGTTGTTTCCTGCAGCTATTGTGGAGATGAACTCTGCTACGTCTGGTTCGCTTGCTCGTTTACCCTGCATAATAAAAAAATATTAGTGGTTTGCAACTTTGCATTGATCTAAATAGTTTTAAAAATATTGTATAAAAATTACTTACCATTTTCATGGTTTTGATGTATGCTTCAGTGGCATTTGCAGCTGACCAGTTGCTCGTTTTAGTTAGATATTTGTTTTTTGAATGATTTTTAAGGAAGAAAAAGAAGAATTTATAGTGTGTAGAAAGTATGTTTTGGCCATGTGGACATTGGCTATATAAATATACCAATGGATGCATTAAGCCCTATTGGGGTCACTGGCTAGCTAGAGTGTCTACCCTTTATTAAGCCACAATGGCCAATAGGGTCCCTGGCTAGCTTGAGTCACTTCACTTCATTAAGCCCTAATAGCCAATAGGGTCCCTGGCTGGCTTGAGTCGTCACCGGCCATCACTAAACGCCAATGGGATCCGAGGCTGGCTTTTGTCACATGTAGTTATTATCATACCTTAAAAGTGAAATGCATTTGGCCAATTGCAAAGGTATGCATACATTAAGGTACAAATTATATGTACTTTAATAATGGAATACGGTTAGTCTAGGGTCATCTAATGTGCGCGTTTAGGATAAGGCGTCGTGAAGTGCCGACAACATGGGAATGAATGAACAAATGCATTGAATGCTAAAAATATCTTAAAGAACAAAGATGTTTCTAAACCAAAAGAACCAATTAAGTGGCATATCTTGATAAATTACTTTATAACTATCATTAGATTTGAAGGACAGTGTCCTCATAATTAAAGAACAAGGATTCCTTAATAATTAATCCAAAAGTCCTTAGTTGTCATGTTCTTAGCAGAGTGATAGCTGATAACTTCCTTGAATGAATCTGATTTTGATTTTACTTGTATAAGTTCTACTACACTTATAACATAAATTCGGTAAAATCTTTATAATTATCTATCGGGAATGTCACGAAGATAACCAAAGTATTTAACAAAATAGCCATTGACGTTTATTTTATATTAGCAACTTGACTCTAAGACTCTTATACGTTATATTACAAGTAAAGCAAATCATAACAGCATATGCAGCAACATTTGCGTCAAACCTATGTCTAACCGAAGCACTTTTACGTAAATATGGTTATGTTTTGCGTAAAAATTGTTCATGTGTCCTGATAAGGTTTCATTTCACTAAAAGGTTTTATAATTTTTTTTTATGTTGTCACCATTATTCCATTAATGTGTCCTTCATGAGGTCAATCAATTATCAAATGTTTTAAACATTCATAAATTTTTTTTTATTTTTATTTTTATTTTTTTGTAATTTTGTGGCATAGACATTAAAAAAAATCACCCATAACCTGTCTTATCTCTCATGTGACTCAAGTTAAAGTAAAATATTGGTCCAGATTCATCTCATGCTGCCTTGAGTGCCCATTTCACAATGCCTGCAATCAAATATAAAATTTCTAAAGAAAATATGTATCTCATTTTTGTGTCATATGCATATCTTTAAAAAAGGGCTGTCTGTTTATGTTAATTCAAGAAAAATACATGAAGTATGAGAGTATGTGCTAATTCTATAATACATATCTTATATTATATATAGGTTCTCATGGTTAAATCTCTTGATAATACTACAATAATAGGTTAAATTATATCGTTTTAGTAGGTATGTTTGCTTGATTGTAGAATGTGTCGAATGTATGCAACACATTTATAAAAAACGAGAATACAATATCGATGCACAAAATCTATTCATGTGTTTTATTTAGAAGTTAAGATAAAATATCGTCCAGAAAACCAATAACAAGAGGAAGTACCTAACCGTGTTGGCATAATCCCCGATTTAATCAATAACTGAGATATAATTTCAAGCCTCTGCACATGATTTTTGGTATCTTTCTAATGTTTTAATCTGTTAAATTGTTATATGATTTACGAGATCTTGTATTTGAGTCTCATTTTGAACCTCCTATGCCATCCATTTTTTATCGTATTCCTGTAAAACCGATAAGTTGATGGCATTGTAAGTTCAAATATTTTTATATCTATGCTATTATCAATTTTAGTTTCAAGTTATTATCGATTAAATATTTTAAGAGTAAAGACTAATGCTTATTATACATGTATGTAAAGACTAATGCTTATATGGTTCCGCAACTATCAAATTATAACACATATATATACAAGTTTTATGATGCTGTTTGTATAACATACTCGTCGAAAAACTAATGTGTATTATATATGTATGTACACATGCATGTATGTATGTACAAACTATCGGTTCTTACTCAACTCAACTACTATATGTATATGGTTGCTGGACCACTGACCACATGTATCCTCCTTATAAGGAGATGCAGATACAATGGGATGGCCGGATATATATGAGTTTCATGTGCATAATCATTAATCTCATGTTATATGTAGCATTGTATAGTCAGTCTCATGTTATGTAGCATTGTAGTGTAGTGGTCCTATTAAGTTAAATATATCAAATGTGACATATATATATATATTTGGATGGGTCTAAGGTATGAAACCCGTACTCTTCATCATACTGGCCCCACTGAATTTACTCCATAATTACATCCAATATTAAAGGATTGGTGATTAATCGAGTCTCATACCCGACTGTAAAACTGTTTCTTAGGCCTGTTAACTACATATTACTCATTACTTATCTGTTTACATGCATACCTCATTATGATTACATGTTATTAGTTTACTCGTATGCCGGCCTTTACCCGAAAGCCCAATTTTAAAATCATATAAAAATCCAGACATAAGACATCAAATTAGACTCACACATCTATTTTTTGAAATATATATTACACACAAAATAAAAAGAGTTTGGCTGCTTAAAATTCCAATCATACAAAGTTGTAAGATCAAATATTTAATAACATCCCATGATCAATATTCACTAATATCACTAATCTTTCTAGTGATTTAATCAACACCAAGAAGATAATCATGGATGAGACATGAATACAATTATATACACTTTAAAACCAATATCAATGAAAGCTTTAAGCTTTCACAACCCTACCACTACCTCCAGGTGATCTGATTCTAAAAACATGTTCTTCACCTGTGCATTTATCAACTTTAACCACCCAACGGCTCCTCCTTCCACCACCGCGGTTCTCACATTTTCCGGCAACTCTCATCAACAACAACCCTTCTCCAATTGGCAGCAAACTAGTGTTTGATCTGCTCCACACCCATGAATCTTTCCAATATGCGTTATACCCCAACACAATCGTATTCTTTTCCCTCTCATTTTGCATGGCTGCAAGTATACCTTCATGATGATCTATGTTACAATCAATCACCACAAAATCCGCGGATTTGTATTCATTTGATAAGAGAGATTGAGCATCTCCGATAACGAATTCAACGTGATTCGCGTCTTGGTTAAGGGCTTGCAAGGAGGTTTGAAGCTCTTCATTACCCTTGACAATGCAAACAAGCCTACCACCGGTTTGATGAGAGGCTGCAATGAGTCCTAATGTGGTCAACCCCGCCGTGGCAGCGCATGCAACCACCATTAGTTGGGCGTTGTTTCCAGCTGCGATTGCCGAGATGAACTCTGCTACGTCCGGTTCGTTTGCTCGTTTACCCTGGATAATCAATTTCATATATGAATATTAGATTGTGGTACAAAATACAAACCATTGTTCTAAATGGTTCAAAAAATATTGTATAGAAATTCCGCGTTTCAAACTGATGTTTTAGGGTTTTTGATCGGAAGAAGGACATGAGTCAACTGATGTAAAGTTATGTCGAAACGGTGATTCAAATGGATTGATTTTTGTTAATTGAAATTCAAACACCCGAATTAAAGCACTGTCCTTTAGTGATAAGTTTTACACCAGTTGACTCGTATCATTCTTCCGATCAAAAGCCCTAAAGCATCGGCTTGAAACTCGGAGAAAAACGTAACGGCATTGAGTGTGTTTTAACTGAGGACCATTGAGAAAAAAATAGTTGGACCGTTGGTAGTGATTTTTAAAGGTTGGATTATTATCGGCCAAATACACAAAGAATGAGATTATTTATTTCCAATTTGTCTTGTTCTAAATGGTTCAAAAAATATTGTATAAAAATTACTTACCATTTTCATGGTTTTGATGTACGCTTCAGTGGCATTTGCAGCTGACCAGTTGCTCATTTTAGTTAAGATGTATATTTTCTTGAATGAGTTTTAAGGATGAAGAAGAAGAAGAATTTATAGGGTGTTGAAAGCCATGTGGACAATGGCTATATAAATAGACCAATGGATGCATTAAACCCTATTGGGTCCCTGGCTAGCTAGAGTGTCAACCCTTTATTAAGCCACAATGGGTCTTGGTTGGCTTGGATGTCTGCCCATATTAAGCCACAGTGACCAAAGGGGTCCCTGGCTATCTTGAGTCACTTCACTTCATTAAGCCACAATGGGCAATAGGGTCCCTGGCTAGCATAAGTCACTTGCCATCCTAAGCCATAAATGGGGTCCATGGCTGGCTTTAATCACAAATAGTTATTATGATACCTTAAAAGTGAGTGAAATGTAGTTGGCCAGTTGCAAAGGTATGCATTAAGGTACAAATTATATGTACTTTAATAATGGAATGTAGTCTAGAATCAAAGAATGTACGCGTTTAGGATAAAGTGTCGTGACTCGTGAAGTCTGGACAAGATGAAAATGAACGATAAAATTCATTGAATGTTAAAACAATCTTGAAGAACAATGATGTTGGTAAAACAAAAGATACTTTTGTTGAACTCTAATTTAATTAATCCATGTAAGGTCAAAGTTCAGGGGTCATTATGTAATTAGTAGAAACTATGTTTATGTTATGTTCTAAATGTCTATGTAAGTATAGGGTTTAGAATGTCAAGTTGTAAACTTTGTAACTATTAAAATTACATGTTAATGATAAGTAGGGTTTGAATCGTTTCAACCTAACCGTCACAAACTCACAATGGGGTGGGTGGTTGGGTGGATAGGATGAGTATTATTACAGAACTCTTAAATTATTTAAGAATTTGAAGGAGCTCTTAATAACTAATATTTTTTATAAAAAAATTTTGTATGTTAATGTTATTTTATTATAGTTTTATCACTTTTTATATCTATATTTACGATTACAATTAATGAAAATTAATTTTATACATATATATAAGTTTGTTATTACATAAATTTTATGCATATCGGTAGATCAATTTGATCAAGGTATTTCATCCTTGTTCATCAAATTAATTGTGAAAAGATCATTAATCTAGGCCAACAACTTTTTAAAGTATTTGTGTTCACATAACCAATTAAGTGCCATATCCTGTCTTAATTAATTTATTATTATCATTAGATTTGAAAGGCAATGTCCTCATAATTAAAGAACAAGGATTCCTTAATAATTAACACAACAGTATTAAGTTGTCAAGTTCTTTAGCAATTATAGAGTGCTAGCTGAAATCTTCTATGAATGTATTTAACATAAAATCTTAACATGAATACATTAATTTTTTTTTATAATTATCTATTTGGAAAATAACGAAAATAAACAACCAAACGTATTAAACAAAATAGCCATTGACTTTTATTTTAAATTAGCGACTAGACTCTAATACACATTACAATGAAAACCAATATTAGCAGCACACATAGCAACATTTGCGTCAAGTGACGCAAAAGTGATAATAGTTTTGCACCTATGTCTAGTCGGAGCAAAAATAATAATACTTTTACGTAAAAATGGTTATGTTTTGCGTAAAATGGTTCATGACTCTAGTATTGATAGGGTTTCAATTTATTAAAAGATTTTGCTACCGTTAATGAATTAGGGTTATCTCTAAAGTCTTTCTTTCGTTGTATCAAACGGTGTACGTGTGACCATGAGATTAATAGTAAACAACCACCGATACTTGTATTTTATTAGTCTGTTAGTAAAAACAAACCATTTGCGTGTACCTGTGAGACCGTGAGTGAACACTGAGGACCAAATCCGTCGTTTCTCAAACACAAGGATCAAATATTTCTATAAAATCATACAATTTTAATTGTATTTTTGCGACATAGACATCAATAAAAATCACCCATGACTTGTCTCATTCCTCATGTGACACTAGTAAGTAAAATTTATTGGTCTAGATTCATCTCATACTGCCTTGAGTGTGCCCATTTCACAATGTCTACAATCAAATATAAAAATTCTAAAGAAAATATGTTTCATAGATTATTCAAAATAATTTGTGTTATATGCATATCTTAAAAAAAAGGGTTATATATGAAGTAAAAAAATTTGTATAGTGTTAACCTCAATTCTCAAATTTAAATATATAGTAGTTTTATAATACTGTTTGTATAACATACTCATAGAATAGAGTAAACTGCAGTTTTACTGTTGAAGCTTCTGTAAGCAAGGGCTTATCGGGTCTGTTAATGAAGAGATTAGCAGCTCATTTGGAACCAAAATGATTGGCAGATCTGTTAATTTTATGCTACATTTTCTTGATACTTTTGAACCATGCCACTCGAATGAAGTTGATGATGATGATAATGATGAATAACATTAGTTGCAGCACCAAATTTAGTCGTACCTTGTTTTAGTCTCTTGATTTTTTAATGCATCTTACTGTTGAAATAATATAGCAGGTTAAAAGAACCTTATATGCAAGTTTGGTTTTAGAAAGTACTGGATCTTTCTTTACACCGGCTCGATAGTTAAGAGGCTGCTGCGATGTTTCTTTCATCTCGCTTCGACCCTCAATCTATCCGACCGTTGTCTTGTACCCTTAATTGGGTGTGTATGTGAGGTAACTTGTTAAGTGTTGGCTAATAGAATCAAGAGGGTTATTAGCAATCTGCTTTTAAGCCAAACAGGAGCATGCCGCATGGAGCGATGACTATCAACTAGATTCATGGCTTAAGACCGCTAAAAGATTCATGGCTTAAGACTGCTAAATGGTTGTCGCTGTCGTCCGCTATTCGCTATTAACCACACCAAGTCATCATAACTTTTAACAAAATTTTAGCATATATAAAGCAACCAAAGTGTATTTCAAACTATTACTAAACTAATAAATCCATGCGCCAAATCCATAACGTCTGCATAATCTACACAAACAACTTAAACTGAGCTTGTGGTGGTAGTACTAGTATTGGCAGCTTTAGGCGAACCAGTCGGTTCTTGCCGAGTCGACTCAGTCTTCCCCGCCTGTTCTCCCTCGGCCACTTTCTCCATAGTCTTCTGGCTCACTTCACCAGCAGCTTTGGTAACCCTACTGAAAGCACCCGCCACCCAAGCGGTCCCAGTCAGCACATACCGATTCTTCATAAGAGCCGACCCTGCTTCACTAACTGTCTGCTCTGCTGTCGCGAATGCTGTTTTGGTCTTCTCTGACACTTGAAACTTCTGGTCCAAATCTCTCACTTTCTCATTCACAAGTGTTGTCCCGATGTTGATCTTTTCGGTCAGACCGATTTTTTGGTCAATCGTGGCGGCTTTTGCGGTAAATTGAAGCTTTTCGTCGAAAGCTTTGGCTTTGTTAACTGCATCTTTTCCCAAAATAAAACCTTTGGCTAGCATGCTGCTTACAACATCTTCCGCCTTTAGTACAGTCGATTCAACAACACCTCCGGGTTGATTTGTTGCCTAAATTATGTTTTGCCAATATTATGTCAGATAATAATTAATACTTAATAACCTTTAAGCCTTTAAGTGACAGTTTTATAAGAGAAAATGAAAAATTATACAGTTGATTGCATTGAAGGCATAGCTACAGGTGGAGTGTAATCTGGTGTGAGTGCGATGGTAACAGACTGGTCAACTATGGTTGCTCCCTGAAATCATCAAACAGAAAACTGTTAGAACACGAGGGTGTTTGAATACGCGTTTTGAAGGCAATGACACAGGTGATAATAACTTAATAAGTTTATATACCGAGAGCAGAACTGCGGTTTCTGCACCTTGAGGATCCTTAAACGTGACAAACGCTTTTTGGGCCCGCTCATTCTCGCTGAAAAAGCCGAGACCGTTTGATCAAACATATACAGGGAATCTTAAAACTAACACGTACGCCTTGTACAGAGTAAAAACTACAAACAAGTAATTACATTGCTTTAAGACGCGCACTAACTATAACTAACCTTTGTATATCAACATATTCAATTTCACCAGAAAATGAAAAGAATTCCTTGATGTCTTGCTCAGTAGCACCTAAGGAAACATTGCTAACTTTCACAGTTCTTACCTGTCAAGATAAAACAAGTTAAAATAAACACTTTGTTTAGCTATGACCAAGAAGCATTAGGAAACAAACGAAACAATAACTTAACTCAACTTACACATATGATAGATAATTGCATACACGATAAGAATTGGATCAAATTTTAATAGATAACTGCTAATCAATAGCCTTCAAGGAGGGGTTAAAGACAGAAAACCGGTTAAAAGTGGGCCTATACACTTAACTAGGGCTGCAAATGAACTGTTCGCAAAATGTTCAGCAGGAAGCTCGTTTAATAAATGAATGAACACGAACAAGGATTTTCATTCGGTTAACTAAATGAACGAACACGGACATGAGGCCATGTTCATGAACGTTCAATAATGCTTTTGTTTACATTCGGTTATGTTCATTAATGAATTCTAAGCAGTTAACGCGGAAAAATATCGCGTATCGATCGAGGACCGATACTTGAGATACCGGTTATCCCGGTGAGATATTCGATAATTTTAATATCATGCAGAATTTATATATATAGCACTTTAACACCTAACAGTTAAGTATATTCTCCGATTATTAACAAATTAACCTTTTGCAACACTAACAATCGTAACAAGTAGGAACTGCTGAAGACTCGAATCACTAAAAGTTGAAAATTAAGACTTAAAACACCGATATCGGGAATATATCGGTGAAATATCGGTCTATATTGCCGATATTATTGTTACCGATATTTCACACTAGGAACGATAACCTGAACACATTAATTAGGGCACCAAACCAAAAAACAATTGATTCGTTCGATTACACATATTTACTTAAAACATAACTAATAATAATAATCACTGAAATATAGTAATCAAATACAATTAATTAAAGTACTAAACAAATATATATACAAAACCAGTTGATTGATAGAATAGAGATAAAATCAATTAACAAAAATTAACACGTCAGTTCGTAAGGAGAATATGACGTCACTAACCGACATCGAATCGACGGCGGTGATGGTGGCGGTATAACGACGGTGACGGAGATGATGAGGTTGACACGTCACTGTTAAATTGATACGACTCGCAAATCAAAGTTTTATAGAGATCCGGTTAATATTAATATTATTATTAATGGGCCGGGCTGATTTGTTGGTAGTTCTATACGGGTTGACCCGGAATCCACTTTATAATGGGTTGATCAAGTAAAGACAAAACATTTCATTATTGTTTCATACTAGTATTTACAGCGCGCGTTGTGACGGGACTATTAAACTACAGTAAAAGCAAACGTAAAAATATTAAACTTCACATACACATTAGGCAGATTAACTTGCGCATGAAATGTAATATACAAATTTTGATACTTTAGTCAGGTTTTATAAAGTGAAAATGAAAACAAGTTTCGAAGTATATCTTTTATTGTTATGGAAACTAACTTTTTGTATACTTTTAATTACCTAATTTATTTAATCCAACAATATGTAAATAAAATGATTTGATATGATAATATTTTGATCAACTTTGTTTTTAGTTATATATTATAATAAGCATGATAGTGATTATATCAGAAAAAAAAGGCAAAAGTAAATATTAAAGAATATTGTATTCAGTTTGCTTCTTGAAAGTTTTAATGTATCTAGATGTGTTTGATGTATGTATGATAAGAGCCGGGGAACAATAATCAGGTTGATGGCACATGACTAAATCAAGTATAACTAGTTAACTACTAGTAACAATAATTATAGTATAGAGTACAACTAAGAAAGCATATAGTGAAACGAACAGAAACTATGTGAGAGAACTGAAATTTGAAAATTGCTATATTAAAGAATCTAAGTATACCGGTTACATAAGAAAAATGAGAAAATGAGGTTTCATGTGCATTTGATTATTTCATTCGATTAACCATTCAAACACCATAACTATAATTGTTATTTTTTTATAACAGTCCATTATATTTTTCCATGCCTAAGTCCGTCTTTGAAATTTTTGATGCTTAAATGAGTACCCAAAAAGACTAGTATATACAAAAATTAATTAATTAATTAATTAGTTTTTTAAACATGCTAATATCAAATCTTTGGGTTTATTGTACGAGTATGTTTAATTATGGGTTTAATGTGGGCATGATTCTCATGTGGATTTAATCTCTTAATTGTTTAAATGGGTCCTCTTGTATGCATATTATTTTGAAAAAGAAGTGTGCCCCTGTGAAAACGGTCTCAAAGGATTGTCAATGGCCGTCTATTCTGGGAGCCGACTCTAACACTGTATTATTGGGTTTAAAATACAAAGAAAATAAATTGGTAAGATTGGATAGGGGAAGAAAGAAAAAGAAATTATATATTTAAAAAACATTTTCGAGTTAAAATAAAAGAATAGAAAAGAAAGTGTTAATTAGATTCTTGAGTTAGATATGAAAGAAAAGATATGAAGGAAAAAATAGGGTAAATTAGTAATTTTATACATGATTATAAACTTTCATTTCGAATCAGGCCATATTTGGCTCGAAAGTTTTGAAGGAAAAAAGCCCTAACTTTTCTTTCCATTCTCTTTCTTTTCTTTTAATGAAAAAACTCAAGACTGAAAAAAAAAATTTCTTATCTTTTCTTTTCTAAACCCTTAAATAAAAAACTCAAGAATGCAGTGTAATTTTTGCGTACTAGACGTTATCTTTTTTTTAATGGACTTTGTCACTTATTTAATGGAAGGATTTTTTATATTGTTTCTTTAAACTATTTAAATTAGTCATATTAATTAGTTAAAAAAATAAATAATTGATTAAAACTATTTACTAACAATACTAAATTAATTGATTAAACTGAGGAGATTTCCGTCTATTGACGTAAAAACAGTCATGAATAATATTCAAAAAATGATTTTAAATTAAAAAAAAAAGGTCAAAAAGCTTTCTACTAGTTCCTATTTATTCTCATAGAACCAAAAAAAACACTTTACAAATTATATTCCAACTAGAAATAAATAAATAAAAGTAGTCATGAGAATTTGGTCTTACCAAGAGGCTTGTCCTTTCTGAGTGGAGACGCATATTTGATTTCTATTTAGGTCGGTTTGAAGGATACCTGGGTGAAGGAACGAATCAGGACTTTAATCTCGGATTTGTACCCGACTTGAGGCGAGGGTTTACGGATTTCATCATGTTTCCACGCATCAAGATGGTACTATCTTACGACAGTCAAGAGTCAATCTTGGACATGGCCCCGAAAGGATAGGTTTACACGTGAGATCATCTGCCTTTACCCAAAAAGGTGTATTGGTTTTTATTGATGCCTACTATCATCTTTTGGTCGTTGCTAGTCCCAACTAACGAATTGCCTGATAACGATCTTACCTTTTATCATTTTTGTACCCAATGGTTCAGAACTAACAGAATTCTAACGCCGTTAGTTGCAGGTCACCGGGAAAAAACATTTGCCCGGAAAACTCAACATTTCCATCCCAAACATCTTTCTAACCTTGGATCGGACCTTCAGAAACTTGTTTTTAGTAAAAGGCCCAATTATTAAGGTCGATGAAACCCTAGAACCATCGTCGGAATTGGTTGGTAGTGGTGGGTCTGGTGGCAGTGTTCAAGCTGAGTTTTTCGGTAAAAAATATGACTTTTCTGACCAAAAATGTTTTTTCGACGGCCTACAAGTAACGGTGTTAGGCTTCTATTAGCTATAAACCGTTAGAAACAAATACATTAAAATATGAGACCGTAAGCGATTATTTCATTACTTAAGACCGACAAAATGCAAAAGATAATAACTCTGATCAATAAAAAAAAGTTGGATACTCTTTTGCCACTCAAGAATGTAAAAACTAAGAAATGATCCAATAGTTTGAGTTGACCCGACCGAACCCATCCCTCTGTTTCCATTCCTGTTCTTGATTCCTAATTCCTTCCTTAATTCCAATTCCATCTTCATCATCATCTTTACATACAATCAATCAACCCACTTAATCATGTGGTAAGAAACACCTCACACTTTCATTTTCTTGATTTCTTGACCATTATTTCATATTATCTTGTTACTTCAAGATTCAATTTTTATCCAGTTTTTGCCCTAAAGATTTCATTTTTACTGTCTTTATTCTGATTGCCCATATACCCATGATTGATTTGTGATAAATTTGTAATCTTTAGGGTTCTAGTTGTTGGATTTGGCATACCATGCTGCTTAGTAATCTGCCCCATTGTCAAATTAGTTATTGCTGAAGAATTTAAATGGTTTTTATTTTATTATTATTATTGTTGTTGTTGTTGTAGCTGATGATCTTGATTTCTTGATCATCATATAATCTTGTTGCTTCAAGTTTTACTTTTGATCCAGTTTTTGCCATAAAGATTTGATTTTTACCATCTTCATTCCAATTTCCGGCATACCCATGACTGATTTGTGCCATAAACATTTTGAATCGGATAAATTTGTAATCTTTAAGGTTCTAGTTGTTGTATTTGATATGTCCTGCTGTTTGAATTAATTGGGGCAGCTTAATAGTTAAGAATTTGAATGGTTTTATTAACTGATAAACAAATGTGTACTCTAAAAGATCTTGATTTCTTGATCATTATATCATTTCTTGTTACTTCAAGATTCATTTTTTATCCGGTTTTAGTCCTAAAGATTTGATTTTTACTATCTTTATTTTGATTGCCGGCATACCCATGATTGATTTGTGCCATAAACACTTTGAATCTAGTTGTTGTATTTGGTATATCATTGCTGTTTATTAATCTGCCCCATTGTCAAAACTAGTTATTATTGAAGAATTTAGATGATGTTTTTGTGATAATCTTGATTTCTTGATCATCATATAATCTTGTAGCTTCAAGATTCAATTTTATCCAGTTTTTGCCCTAAAGATTTGATTTTTACTATCTTTATTTCAATTGCCGGTATACCCATGATTGATTTGTGCCATAAACACTTTGAATCAGATAAATTTGTAATCTTTAGGGTTGTAGCTGTTGTATTTGGTATATCATGCTGCTTAATAATCTGGCCCATTGTCAAAGTTAGTAGTTATTACTGATAATTTTAACTGTTTTTTTTTTTTTGTAACTGATAATCTTATTTTCTTCATTATCATGTAATCTTGTTGCTTCAAGTTTTAATCTTGATCCAGTTTTTGCCCTAAAGATTTGATTTTTACTATCTTTATTTTGATTGCCGATTTAACCATGGTTGATTTGTGCCGTAAACAGTTAGATTCAACCGGGACAGCTTTTATGAAAAGAATTGATCTTTAGGGTTCTTGTTGTTGTGTTTGGTATACTGTGACCCCCCTTGTCAAAATTAGTTATTACTGAAGAATTTAAATGGTTTTTTCGTAACTGATAATCTTGATTTTGTCATCATCATATCATCTTGCTGCTTCAAGTTTTAATTTTGATCCAGTTTTTGCCCTAAAGATTTGATTTTTACTATCTTTATTCTGATTGCCGATATACCCATGATTGCTTCGTGCCTTAAAATGTTAGAATCCATCGGGGTAGCTTTTATGCGGTTCTCGTCTAAAAATTGGTTCCGTGCTGAATGACTCTCTATGCTTATTTGTCTATTTTAGGGTGAATAAAGTTTTCAACAAGTAATTTGAGATTATTTATTTTAACAATTACTAACACAACACGGAATCTTTATTATAAGTTTCAGTGAACGATGCGTGACCACTAGTAGTTGAGTAAAATAAATGGAAGAAAATATTGGGTATTAATCATAAATCACAATGCCTTTGTATTCAATGATGAACTTGAGAGCATCTCACCATCCATCCATTTCTTACCGGCCTATACGACCCTCGGATCTAGAAGTTCTTGTAAAGATTCATGGTGATCTTTTTCCCATAAGGTTAGAATATAATTATTATTATTATTACTATTATTATTATTATTATTATTGTTGTTGTTGTTGTTAATAAAGTGGCTGTATGCAAAATAAGAAATACTAATAATTATTGTTATGTTTCAGGTATGAAATTGAGTTCTTCCACAACGTTGTTCATGGCCGTGATATAGTTTCTTGGGGCGCAGTTGACCGAAACCGTCCAAACGGTGAAAGTGATGAACTTATTGGATTTGTTACCGCACGAATTATTATGGCAAAAGAAAGTGAGGTGATTTCTCTTTATTATTATTAGACAGATATTAAAAAGCATTTTTATTTGTAGTTGACACAAGAACACTAATTTGATCTGATGCATTGCAGATAGAAGATATGCTAAGATTTGACAAGTCAAGATCGGATCAGTCTCTAGTTTATATTCTGACACTAGGTGTGGTAGAATCTTATAGAAATTATGGCATAGGTAAAACATCGGTTCCGATTTTATTATTGACAAATTTATTTAAACCTTTTTTAGAGTAAATTATACTTTTCATTCTTTAAGCAAATTTCAGGTTTCGTCCTTAAACTAAGGAAATAACATGTTTTGTATCAGATTTTGTCTTTTTCGATTAATGGGTCATGCGACCTGCACATGAGGGCATTTTTGTCTTTTTACCTATTTACTTGTAAAATAAAAAATAATAAAAAAAAGTTTTCTTCAAACGTAGCTTTAATACTTGCTTATATTATACCTGATTTGCTATGTGTGAAAAAAAGAGCAGAAGATTTTTGATTAAGGTTTGAAAAAAAGAGCAGAATGCCTTCATGTTATTTTACAAGTAAAAAGGTAAAGTGACAAATTTAACGCGCATTAATCGAAAAGACAAAACCGATACAAAACGTAAACATAAAGGATGCTTCTTGTTATTTCTTTAGTTTAAGGACGAAACCTGAAATTTTCTATAAACTTAAAAGACGAAAATTGTATATCTTAAATTTCTATGTTGAATTTCAGCCACTTCACTGATTCGAGAGGTGATCAAGTATGCATCCGATATGCCAAACTGCAGAGCGGTTTATTTGCATGTAATTTCATACAATAGTTCGGCTATTCATTTGTACCAGAAAATGTCATTTCTTTGCATAAGGAGGCTGCACGCCTTTTATTATATAGACGGTCAACATTATGATGCATATTTGTTCATTTACTACGTTAATGGCGGCCGGTCTCCTTGTTCACCCTTGTAAGTACGAATTCTTCTTTCATAATTTATTCGCATAATTAGTTTAAAGGGTATTTTAGTCATTTAGTCAATGTGCTTATATGCTTGCAGAGAGCTTGTTACACTTCTCATGACATACATGAGGAGAGGGTTAAAGTTGGTATTTTCAAGAGTGTGTAAAAATAATGAGAAAAACGGGCCGAAACGGGTCAAATATAGAGACAAAGGCTGCCTTCTACCAATGACACAAGGCAAAAGAAGCATTACAATCGAGGGGCCCGAGAGTAAACTTTGAGGCGATGAATTTACGTTTCCGCCCCTCCTAACTGTTGTTTCTTTTTCGCGGTAGTTTGGTTTGAAGCAAAATAATAAGAGACATGTTATTATATATAGGTTATTATCAGCCTGAATATTAAATATTGAGGTTTGACTTTTGTAAAACTTTTTTGTTGTTGGTGGTTTGAAGCTTCTGCAAGTGTAAAGTGACAAAAGTGAAATGCTTTGTTGTTTCACTGTGCTTTCATATGTTTGTTTCATGGATTTGATGAGGAATATGAAAGAATACATAAATGTATTGATAGATAATGTTTTTAAAGGTTGTACGGTACACAAAATTTGTTTTATATTTTTTAAAAACTATAATATATTAATATATTTATGTATTTGGTTTCGATGTAGATAAACACGCTTGGGAATCTATCATCCCGTTTCAAAACAATGGAAAATTATTAAAACTAATGCAGAAGTTAGGGCCGTGCTCAGGCGCAAAAGTATAACTTTCTTTAGGCTCGACCCTAGGGCCGGTTGAGCTTGCATGTTGATCCTAGCATTTTATCAAAAATCCTGGTGATAGGACCCCAATCTTAGGAATAGTTATACGTTGGATATGCGACAGGTTTTTTTAAATCTCAGCACCAAACCTGGTTTCATATCCGTTTTGTACTCGCTAGTATGTTTAAACATTATCCATCAGGCTCGTACATGTACCCGATTACGGTTTTACGTGGTTAAAAATTACCTGTTAGGATGTCCATTACCCAAAACATTATCTTGAATTTGCTTCAAAGATTAATACAAGCTATTCAACGACATTTTTTAGTTGGAGGGACTCAAAAGAACATGCTTTGAAACCATGGGGAAGCAATCGTGTCATTTTGACTTTTAGGGGCACATTGTGCCCCTGCCCATAAACCACGGGGACACAAATAGGTCTTGCCTCTTAATAATATACTATTTTTGTTTCCAAAATTTTTAATAGCAATTTGAAAATATAAAATATTTTTTTTAGTAAACAAAGGGTTAGGAAGAAATAAAAATGGGTCAAGGGCCCAAGGTGAAGACTACCAGGCCCAATCCCACTTTTTCAAGAAAATAACTGGGCTTTAAAAATGTTTCAGGGTCAGGCTTTTAGGACATGGGCTTTGTCACCTCTAGACAATAACCATAAGTTAGTAAAAAATAACTAAACAAGAAAGTGTATAGCACAAAAGTACTTAATAAATTTTGATTTTGGTACAAGATTTATAATATATTAGATGTGTAAATAGACATATTTGGGTTAATAGTTTGTACTTTAAGACCGCATCCGACCAAAAAATCGGGTCTAAATAGCGTTCAAGACTCCAACCAAGGCGTTGTTCCCTTAAAACACTACGACTCGAAAATCATTTGTTGCATGTTAACTGTTGAAATATATATAAGTGACCAATACTTTCAATTATGTTTTTCGTGTTCTTTTGTTAGATTTGGAAAATTCTCTTCAACACGCTTCGATCAAATTCTCGCACTTTATAAAGTTATCAAATTATCGCACTTTTAACCTAATCCGACCATATTAAGCTATTAAAAGTACTCAAGATATACTATATGTTATTTGTTTTTTAGTAACATTATTGAATGGTTTTAAAATGTTTATTACATCATAATGCAACTTATGGCAGACTTGGCAGTTGGTCATTCTTATTTGTAAACAGTAAGTTTTTATGAAACAAAAATTTATTAATGAGTACCTTCCACTCTACCAAACAAGGCCTAGAGAACTCACAACTTGAAGTTCCAAATGAACTTATTTTTTGAAAAAAAAATTTATTATTTTTATGCAAATAATAGGAATTTATTAATTGGGATCAAATACAAGATTGAGCTCGTCTAGCTAGTCAATCTCAAATAGATCATGAGCAACCCGACTCGTTACACCCCTAAATTTTTAATCATACATGTATAATGATATCTATTATGTTTACATATTATTATTATATATAATAATTTACAAGTTTGGTGCCACAAAGCCCCTATTGGGCCACTTTGTGGCACCCTATTGGTAGCTTTTTTTATTTTATTTTAGTTCCGATCCGTAATGAACGCAATGAAAACCCATCGAATGTGAATGCCTTTTGTTTTTTCTTATTATTTTGTTTTAGTTGCAGTATCGTGCCGAACGCGACGGGATGCCGACCGAATTCGCGTAGACTCACCGCATATTGTTTTAGTTCCAGTATCGTAACGAAAATCGACAGAATGTTGATTTTTGTTTTTTTAGTTCCAGTACCGTAACGAACATGAAAAAAAAGACTGAATTCGCATAGACTCAACCACTTCAACGTCCGGGATCGATAACGACCGGGTTTTACAAATGATCTAGTTTTACCGACTAACGCCACGCCATTTGTCCACCCCAAATTTTTATAAATTTTTTGTTTTATTTTTGTCTTAGTTCCAATACAATAACGCGCGTAACTGAAACCGACCGAATTCACATCGACTTACCGTATCAACGTTTGGGTTTTACCACCGCCCAGGTTTTACCGATCTACCCAAAAACACTAGTTTATCATATTAAACAACTATTAATTATGTTACCATAAAATAATAGGCTCATTGATACTTACACGCCTAGTCAAGCTCAGTATATAAAACTCAGAATTGAGCTCGTTCATCTAATCAATCTCAAGTAGATCACGATCGACCCATCTCTTTACGACTCTAAATTTTTATTTTTAGTTTTTTAATTAAAAAAAAAAAAAAACCCCTTGGCCTATTTGAATGAGTTGTGACATTCTCTCATTATTACTTGCATAAAATGAAAGTAAAGAACAAGACCCAAATGCCTTCCTTTTGGAAACCCAACTGACATGTGCTGCACCACATGGTCCAAATAAGATATGACTTGTCTTGCTGGCAGTCTACTCTATATTATTATTGAACATGATGGGCAATTGCCAATTGCTTAAAGTGAGTGTGAGTGTGAGTGTGCATGTGCATGTACTATTTGCCTCGTAAAATTTAAAGATTTTCAAGCATCATACACCACTTGCAGACACATGGGCCTCAAGATCACTGACATAAGCATTTGCAGAAACTAACTGTAAACAGATCATTTTTAATTTAATATAATGGGGACAACAAGATGCAATTGATATATCACATATGCATATAATAATTGTTTTTTTTTGAAAAAAAAAATTAAATCTTTTTAACATGCTTAAATTTATCTATATCTACCCATAAGGTTTCAATTTTTATTTTTGCTTAAAACTCGAGTTATCGGAGCATATGCGAAAAGGTTTGACTTTTATAGAAAAGTCAAAACAAAACCAGATGAAGCTACTAATTTCTTTCTAAATATATTATATAATAGTAGTCCCATATACTTGAAATTAAGCTATTCATTAAGTTAAATGATTTTGCTTAACACTCATAATCATAGTGGTTTACACATTAAACAAGATTTTGACTTTACAGAAAAGTCAAACTGAAACCAAATGAAGCTTTATATTAGTTAACACAAACTTTTCTCATATGCTTAAAAATTTAACAAACTTAACGATAAGTAGTTTCTCCAATTTTTCTTGAAAATCGAATAATAATGGTTTACACGAAAACGTTGACTTTTACCACAAGTCAACGTGAAACCAGATGCTAGCAGTTTCCTTCCCAATAACAGTTTACTAAAAACTTTCCCCATATGAAAAGTAGTTACAAATGAACCTACTAATCAAGTTATATGCTTTTGTTTTGCCTAAAACTCGGATAATAGTGGTTTACATAAAACAGTTTGACTATTACCTAAAAGTCAAAACACAAAACCACATATACTTCAAATAATTCTATGGTTTCTATCTATCAAATTATAAGCTCTAATTTTGCTCACAACTTGAATTAAAGTTGTTTGCACAAAGCAGTTTTGACTATTTTGACTTTTTCAAAAGTCAACCAAAACCACATGAAGCTGTTATTTCTTTCCAAATAACTTCTTAGATACCATACAAGGTGAAATCAGTCACATACAAAGGGAATAGCATACACATAATACAATATAGTAATGATAATGACAATAATAACAAACAAATCTCCGAAGATGATACGTAATTACGCACTGTTTTAAATCCAAAAAAATAAATAAAAATTGTATCAAAGAAAACAAAAAACAACACAAGCACATGTAACATTGATTTACCTCTTTCTTTCATTACTTCTGGTTGGTGTTACTCGCGCCTTTCTTCTTCAACAAGCTTCCAAACTTTTTCAGCAACGGTTTCTTCTTCTTCACTTGCGAATCCTGCTTTGACGGTGACGTGGCGCATTTTTCGACGTTTTCAGCACCGTTTATGTTTACCTGATCATACCCTTCACCGGTTTCGGTTTTGGAATCCACGTCATCATCGAACGATTCGTCATGGCCTGTTGTGTCTCGTTCGGGTGACAATTATTTTTCTTCAATTTTGCAACTTTCCCACATCTTGAATTCACCCTCCTCAGAATCCTTATGTTCTCCGTTCGCATCTTTCGCAAGTGAATCCGTTTTAAACTCAAATTCTTTAATTTTATTCTCGTTTTCATTTTCATTTTCGTTTTGGTTTTCATTTTCAACCGATGGTGTTTCTTTTGGCAGCTGCTCGATTTTAGCATCTCCGTTATGTTCAGAGAATTCCACCACTTTCGGAAGCATGTCATAATCTTTCTCGCTGTCGGTCGCGTCATCATTTTCAACTGTAAAGAAGATGGTTGTAGTGAAAGTAATGTTTATTACTTGAAGGTGTGAGAAATACAAAAACAACTACATCTATTTATACACAAATAAACCCTAGCTATCAACCCATAAAAGGCCCATGGGCTTTAGCCAACTATATGGGCTAAAACCCTAATTATAACTAAATACAACTAACACTCCTCCTCAAGTTGGAGCATAGATGTTAATCATACCCAACTTGTTACAAATAAAATCTATCTGAGCTTTCCGGAGCGGTTTAGTTAGAATGTCTGCTAGCTGAAAATTTGTCTTCACATGAACTGGTTGAATGGAAGGAGGATCAGTTTGTGTGCCTACTACTCGATCTCTGATAAGGTGGCAGTCGACCTCAATATGTTTTGTCCTCTCATGAAATACTTGATTCTTGGCTATGTGAATGGCTGACTGACTATCACAGTATAACCTCATCAAGTCATTAGAAACAACCCCGAGCTCTCTGAGAAGACGACGAACCCATGTCATCTCTGATGTTACATCTGCCATGGCTCTATACTCCGATTCGGCACTCGACCGGGAAACCGTGTGTTGCTTCTTACTCTTCCATGATACAAGATTTCCTCCAACAAACACACAATATCCGGTGGTAGATCGTCGAGAAATCGGACAACCTGCCCAATCTGCATCTGAGAACCCTGATATCCGACCATCTCCTTCTTCCGTGAAGGCACCTACACGACAATGACCCTGATCGGAGTATAATATACCCAAGCCAGGTGAGGTCTTAAGATATCTTAAGACACGAATGGCAGCATCCCAGTGACCGGTGTATGGTGTAGCCATAAATTGGCTCAGAACACTGACAGTAAAGGAGATATCCGGTCGTGTGACGGTTAAATAATTAAGTTTACCAACCAACCGTCTGTATCGCTCAGGATCTTTCATTGGATCTCCTTCCTTTGGGAGGAGTTTCTTTGTAGGAAGCATTGGGGTATCAACAGGTTTACAACCCAGTAAGCCACATTCAGTTAACATATCAAGAACATACTTTCGTTGGGAGAGAAGTATTCCTTGTGGAGAGCGGGATACTTCTATGCCAAGGAAATACCTCAATCGACCTAAGTCGCTGACCTGAAACTGAGACTGAAGAAACTGCTTGAGTTCGATAATCCCGACCTCGTCATCACCTGTGATTATAATGTCATCCACATAAACAACTAGATAATCCTCTTTCCTTTCTGGTGTCTAAAGAAGACAGAGTGATCGTAGGCACTCCGAGTCATCCCAAACTGTCCCATAACACTAGAGAATCGACCAAACCATGCCCTGGGAGACTGTTTAAGACCATATAGAGAACGACGTAGTCTACAAACTTTCGAGGCCTCCTCCTCAACAACGAACCCTGGGGGCTGCTCCATATATACCTCCTCCTCAAGAACACCATTAAGAAAGGCGTTCTTGACATCAAGCTGATGGAGCGGCCAATGATTAATGGCAGCAAGAGCGATACAAATACGGACAGATGACATTTTAGCAACCGGAGAGAAGGTTTCATCGTAATCAATGCCATATGCCTGAGAATACCCTTTTGCAACCAACCGAGCCTTTAAGCGGTGTAAGGAGCCATCCGGGTGTAGTTTAACCGTAAACACCCAACGACAACCAACAATACGCTTCCCTTTAGGAAGTGTTTCAAGATCCCATGTATGATTGGACTTTAGAGCCCCAATTTCATCTTCCATAGCCTGTCTCCATCCTGGGTGAGCGAGAGCGCTCGTCACATTCTTGGGAATCGGGTAAGAATCAAGGGTAGTGGTGTACGCATGAGATTCAGGAGATAGGTGGGTGTAGGCAACATAGTCCTGAATTGGGTAACGAGTACATTTCCGGGGTTCCTTGCGAAAGGAAATAGGTATATCGGGAAGTGGGGCACCAGGAGGATCATAAACGGGTGTATCAGAGGTTGTTGGATCGGGTAAGGATGTATTAGTGAGAGGTGTGGATTGCTCAGATGTAGACGGAGTATCGGAGGATATTTCGGGGTCGTGGCCGGGGTGTGAATCAAGAGTCGCTGATGTTTGACCCCTACCCCGCCTAGCATATGTGAAAAGCAGTGGCGGAGATTCTGTCGGTGGGTCAGAATCAGTAGAGATTGGATCGGTAGAAGGAATTGACACAGGAATGGTGGGGATGAAGGGAGATGTGGGTATATCGAGGTCGGGAAACGGGTCAGAAACAGGAGTGGAACACTCGAGAAAGTAAGGAGACTCGTGAAAAGTGACATCGGCACTGGTAAAGTATCGGTGAAGTGATGGGCTATAGCATCGATACCCTTTTTGAACCCGTGAGTAACCAAGAAAGACACAACGAATGGCTCGGGGATCAAGTTTGATGGTTTTCGGACGATGGTCATGAACATAGGCGACGCAACCAAATACTTTAGGTGCGAGAGGAAATGGATCATCGTTGGGAAATAGTACAGAAAACGGTGTTTTACAATGAAGAACGGTTGAGGGCATGCGGTTAATCAGATATGTGGCAGTGAGAACGGCATCTCCACAAAAACGATGAGGAACACGTGATTGGATCATGATTGTGCGAGCAACATCCAATATGTGACGATTTTTGCGTTCGGACACACCATTTTGTTGAGATGTATAAGCACACGATGATTCATGAATAATGCCGTTGGTTTTTAAGTATGAAGAAAAGTCGGTGGAAAAATATTCTTTAGCATTATCAGATCGAAAAGTTTTAATGGTGGTGTTAAATTGGTTTTGAACATAAGCATTAAATTCTCGAAATATGGAAAATACCTCACTACGAGATTTCAACAAATAAACCCAAGTAGTGCGAGAATAGTCATCAATAAAGGTAATAAAATATTCAAAACCCAATGTAGATTTGATAGGGCAAGGAACCCATACATCAGAATGCAACAGTTCAAAACAAGAACTGACTCGATTGGGCACCCTAAGGGGATAGGGACGCCTGGTATGTTTACCAAGTTGACACGACTCACAATGAAAATTAAAAGACGAAAGTGGTAAATCTGGTCGCATTTGCCTCAGAACCGCTGTAGAGGGATGACCTAACCGACAGTGAGCCTCCCTGACAGCGGAATCACATAAGTTTGCTACAAGATGCGAAAACGGGGATTTACGATAGAGACCTCCTGATTCAAAACCAGTACCAATTACCCGGTTTGTTCCTAGTTCATGAAAAACGCAGTGAGTTGGGTAAAAGGTCACAGAACAGTTGTTTTGTTTGGTAATCTGACTCACTGAACAAAGACTGGTAGGAAATTTAGGAACAAATAGGATAGAAGACAGTTTTAGGTTTTCCGAGTTACTGATGGATCCTATGCCGAGAACGGGACATGAAGATCCATCGGCAAGACGTACCGGTGCATGGGAAACATTTTGAAGACTAGAAAAAATACCCCGATTCCCAGTCATGTGATGTGTGGCTCCAGAATCAATCACCCATGATAAGTCAAGGCTAGAAGGTTTACCTGAATGTGCCGAGCTGGTTTGAGGATGAGGCAACTGGGAGGTAAGAAACCGTTGAATAAGATCATGCTCCTCTTTAGTAAATGTATACATGTATGTATTTTCGCCCATAGTGATACACGAAACTGAAAATTGACTGTGAACAGTAACAAGTGCGGGTGGAGGGCGGGAACAGATTCCGGCGTAAACAGTTAATCGTCGTGAACAGTTAATCCCGGCAGCGAACAGTAATTCCGGCAGCGAACAGTAACTTTCCGGCAGTGAACAGAAATTCCGGCAGTGAACAGTGACTTCCGGCGTGAACAGTGATTTCCCACGTGAACAGTAATTTCCGTCGTGAACAGTGATTTCCGCGTGAACAGTGATTTCCGGTGTGAACAGTGATTCCGGCGTGAACAGTGATTCCGGCGTGAACAGTTTTCCGATGAACAGTGATTCCAACGTGAACAGGCTCGTCGGTGAACAGTACTTTCACGGTCGAAAAAAAAAGATTTCGTGACAGGACAGAACAACAAGGCAGGGGCTTGTTTCAGATCTGAAGGCTGCTGGTGACGGCTGGTCAGACTCGGGTTCGGGTCAGATCGCGGCTAGGGTTTGGATCGAGAGCCGTAGCTCTGATACCATGTAAAGAAGATGGTTGTAGTGAAAGTAATGTTTATTACTTGAAGGTGTGAGAAATACATAAACAACTACATCTATTTATACACAAATAAACCCTAGCTATCAACCCATAAAAGGCCCATGGGCTTTAGCCAACTATATGGGCTAAACCCTAATTATAACTAAATACAACTAACATCAACAACTGTCACTTGAGCAGATTTCTCCTCGAGCAATTTAGTCAACTCCTCGATCTTTTTCAAAGATTCAATTTCCCGTGCTTTAAGCTCCGAGGTTTCTTGATCAAGACTCTGAATTTCATTTTCTTTATCCATTAAACCTTCTTTCAAATTCATACTTTCGGCTTTTGCATCACCAAGAAGTTCTTTAAGATACCTAACTTCAGTTTCAGTTTCCTTCAAAAGATTCTTGATGTGGGCCCGTTCTTTGTTAGAAGTGAAGAAGCGTTAGTGATAAAACTAACTTTTCTATGATGGTGTAGCGCGTCTCAGGATCTGTCAGCACCCGACTTACATAATAAATTGGTGTTTGGATTCCCTTGCGATCCACCAACAATATTGCGCCAATGGCGCGTTCTCCTGCTGACAGGTATAACGTTAAAGTTTCACCAGGTAGTGGAGCTGTGAGCGCGGACAGATTTATCAGACATTCTTTTATCTCACTGAAAGCTTGCTCGGCCTCAGGCGTCCACTTGAATTGGCTTTTCTTTAAGCAATTTCTCAATGTGTTAATGAATGGGGTAGATTTGCTTGCATGGTTTGCTAGGAACCTGTTAATTGATACCAATCTACCATTCAACTTTTGAACTTCCTTCATGGTGGATGGTGAGGGCATGCTGAGGATAGCCTCCACCTTCTCTGGGTTCACCTTGAAACCATCCTTGGTGACCATTACGCCGAGAAATTTCCCTTCTTCCACGCCGAATGTGCATTTGCTCGGGTTGAGCTTCATGTTTACTTCCTTTAGGCGCCGAAGGGTTTCTTCGATGTCTTTGAACATTTGTTTTTCCTCCCTGCTTTTAATCACCAAATCATCCACGTAGACCTCTAAGTTTTTTCCAATCTGCTCGTTGAAAATTGCATCCATGAGTCTTTGGTAAGTGGCTCCTGCATTCTTCAAACCAAAGGGCATTTTTGTGTAACAGAAAACACCCTTGTCAGTTCTGAAAGCAGTCTTGTCTTCATCCTGCGGTGCCATTTGAATTTGGTGATAGCCCTTATAGGCATCCAGGAAACATTTGAGCTTAAATGGCGCCACAGAGTCCACCTTCGCGTCAATGTTTGGGAGAGGGTAACAATCTTTTGGACACGCTTTGTTGAGGTCTTTGAAATCAATGCACATTCTCCATGACCCATTGCTCTTCTTTACCATCACAGGATTGGCTACCCATGCTTGGTATCGTATTAGGCGAATGATATTCGCGCGCAGTAGATCTTCTACTTGCTCATTCATGGCCTTTGCCTTCTCGTCTCCCATGACACTTTTCTTTTGAGCAATTGGCTCTACAGACTTGAATGTGTTGAGAGTGTGCTGCGCCAGGTCTCGCGGAACCCCAGTCATATCAGATTGTTGCCACGCGAAGACTGACATATACGTTGTGAGCAATCTTTTCATTCTCACTCTTGTGTCATCTGATATCGTAGCTCCAATTGTGATTGTCTGTTCTCGGAATTTTGGGTTGAGAATCCATTCCTCTGGCGCGTTGTTTGCCACTGGAAGCTTCATTCTCCCTTCTCGAGGTATACTTGTTACTGCGCATAAATGATCTCGATACACAAATGTTACTCCTGTTGGTGTTGGGAACCCCAACGCGCCATGCGCTGGTGACGGTATGGCGTTGAATTGGGCAATCGTTCCTCTACCCAAGATCATACTATGGCATGAAGTGGTGGGCAAGACCAGGAAGTTAACAATTTCAGCTCGCTTGTGCTTCTCATCCCCCATAGTTAGTTCGAATTATATCTGACCTAGGGGGTGAATAATTTCGTTTGAGACACCCGAGATTGGTGCACTCACAACTTCGAGCCTTGCTTGGTCTTCTGGATCCAACTTCCTGAAACATTGCTCATACATGATGTCTGACTCACTACCGGTGTCCACCAGGACTCTTGACACCTCATAATGAGCGATGTATGCAGTGATGACTAGAGGACTGCTGATAGACGGGCCTCCTCTGATTCTTGGAAAGATTACTTGTTGCTCGCGCCAATCCCCTTGGATTTGCGCGCTTCTCTTCCTCGATCTTTGCCCTTGCTTTCTTCCTTCAGCTACACAGATTCTTTTGAATTTTTTACTGGCTGAGGCTCCGTCTGGTTGTTCATTCTCTGGTCTTGGATTTTTTACTAGGTGAGCCAACTTGCCTGATTTCACATCCTTTTCAATTGCATCCTTCAAATGATGGCATGCATCGGTGTTGTGCCCTGTGGATTTGTGAAATTCACAATATTTGCCACTGTTCGGTGGTCCTTTATGGAGTAATGGCCTGGGGCTTTTAAACTGGACATTCTCTGTGCTTAATACTTGCGAAGGCGTTTTGGTGAGGGGAGTCCATATTCTTGGTAGAGGTCTGTTAGGCTCTCTGCCACCTTCCTTCTTGTCACCTTCTCCGCGATTAAGAATGTCTTTTTGGGGTGGGTGAACTTTGTTGCGCTTGCTTTTCTGCGGGAGAATAATTGGTTTGTTGCAACCTGGACCATACGGAGTTTTGTTTGCCCCTCCTTTCATTGTTGCGTGGTGCTTCTGTTCGATGCCCTTTATCTCTTGCTCTGTCTTGGGCAATTTGTTTTTCATTTCGCGCGAAGACTCGCGATGCTTCCATAAGCTTAGCCCAAGTGGTTGGCATGCCTTCTCTGCTCACGAGAGCTCTGCGGAGTTGATCACTGCGCGCACCTTGTATAAAGGCCACGCGCAAGAGTTATTCAGTGATGCCTCCAATTGCAAGAGATTCCTGATTGAAACGAGTTATGTAGTCTTCAATGGTTTCATCATTTCTGCGTACGCAGTGCATGATGTCATCGGGGTCGCGCGTGTGTCTGCGCTGCTGTATAAAGTGAGCCTGGAACTTTTCCCATAGCTCTTCGAACCCATCGATTTGTCCTGTCGGCAAGCTTTCGAACCAGACACGCGCTGCACCCGTGAGGCAGCGAGCAAACATGTGACACCATGTTGGCATCGTCCAGCTTTCTAAGTTTCCAGTGTTATAAAAACCTTGTAAGAAATCATCTGGATCTGTTGTACCATCGTACTTGCTTAAACCACTTGGCATCTTGGTTTTGTGTTGAATGGGAGCCTTCGCAATGCGCTCAGTGAATTTTGAATGTTTTACCAAGATGGCTGGCCTATATGGTGTGGTCACGTCCACTTGCGCTTTCGCTTGTGGGTTGTATGGCGTGTATAAATCCATATCAGCTTTGGCTCCATGTGCTATGTTCATGTGTTCGCGAAGCTGTGAACCTCCTGCATGAGTATCTCGCGTCTTCCTCATGCTGTGCACCTCTTCCTCATCACTAATATCAGCGCGTTCGGTGTGAACAGAATGACCGTCTTCCGGCGCGCGCGCCTTTTTTGTTGTTCCCTGAATGGTTTATTTATCAAATGCGAGCCTTTGTGTTAAGTCGGCTAACCTTTTGTGTACATCCTTGAAAGATATTGTTGAAGCATGGTACGGAAGAGTGTACATCCTTGAAAGATATTGTTGAAGCATTCGTCAAGGATGGAAGATTGGCACACCTAGTGGCATCAATCAAGAAGGGAGGACGGAACGACAACCGGTACCGGGGCAACGGACGAAAGCCCGTTGACATCAGCATCAACATGGTTCATGGCAACATCAGAGGAAGAAAAAGGCGAACGCCAGAACCATGCGCGTGGAAGGAAGCTGAGGTGCGCTTCCCGCGAGTGCCAGGAGGACCCAGCAAAGAAGGCCCTATCGTCATAAAAAGCCAGCTGGGGCACTACATCACTTCTCGCACTCTTGCTGACAACGGCGCCTCGTCAACGGTGATGTACAGGCAGTTCTTTGACAAGCTAGATGACGAAGACAAGGAGCGCCTGGAAACGATCTGCGCCTCGATGGAAGGGTTTGATGGCAGCACAAGCACCTCCCTGGGTATCCTATCTTTCCCCGTCACTCTTACAGATGGAAAACACTCCCGCACAGAAGATGTGGACTTTGTCGTGATGAGGAAGCCACACCACACGTACGACATTCTCTTCGGGAGAGACGGGATGGCAAGATTCAACGCCGTGGTATCCTCAGTCCACGGCATGATGGGATGGCCAACAGCTGAGGGTGTAGCGATGATCACCGGCATTCCCCAGGTATGCATCGCATCTGTCTCATCTAAACCCAAACCAAAGATGGCTAAACCAACCATCACCGAAACAGAAAGATGGGCCTTCAATGGCAAGTACCCTGACCAGGCCGTAACCATTGGCCCAACAATTGTTGATCCCACACGCACCTTACTTAAGCGCTTATTACAAAGGAACGCCGACATCTTCGCGTGGACACCAGCTGACATGACTGGTGTACCCCGGAGTAAGGCAGAGCATAAGCTCAAATGCGATCCGGCTGTCACACCGATCGTACAAAAGCGCAGAGTAATGGGGCCAGAACAAACTAACGCGTGTAGAACCCAAGTCAAGGAACTTCTTGACGCAGGCATCTTACGCGTTAGTAGATATCAAACTTGGGTTGCAAATCCCGTTATGGTACCGAAGAATGACAAACAATGGCGCATGTGCATAGATTTCAAAGATTTGAACAAAGCATGCCCCAAAGATTGTTATCCGTTACCTGAAATTGATCTTAAGGTGGATTCGTTGGCACCATTCCGCCTTAAATGCTTCCTGGACGCGTATAAGGGGTACCATCAAATCCACATGGCCGTTGATGATCAGGACAAAACCGCTTTTCGGACGCCCGATGGCACATTTTGTTATCAAATGATGCCATTCGGACTTAAGAATGCCGGGTCCACATACCAACGCCTGATGGACAAAGAGTTTCATTCCCAAATTGGGAGGAACTTGGAAGTCTACATGGATGACTTGGTCATCAAAAGCCCTGACCCAGAAGCGATGTTGAAAGACATCGAAGAAACTTTCAACACGCTCAGGAAGATAAACATGAAGCTCAACCCGAGCAAGTGTGCCTTTGGAATGGAAGAAGGGAAGTTCTTGGGGGTCATCGTCACTAAAGATGGCTTCAGAGCGAACCCTGAAAAGGTCGAAGCCATTATCAAAATGGAATCACCTACTACCATCAAACAGGCTCAGACACTGAATGGACGACTAGTGGCACTTAATCGCTTTTTGGCAAACCACGCGGATAAGTCGTTTCCCTTCGTGTCAACGTTGAGAAACTGTTTGAAGAAAACGCACTTCCGCTGGACACCAGAAGCGGAAGCAGCTTTTCAGGAGATTCGGTCACGCTTGATCGAACTCCCAACACTCACAGCACCAGAAGCGGGAGAGGAGTTAATCCTATACATTTCCGCAACTGATAGAGCAACCGGGGCAGTCCTGCTAGTAGAGCGAAAAGGCATCCAGATGCCAATCTATTATGTCAGCCGTATCTTAACAGACGTAGAAACCCGGTACTCTACCCTCGAAAAATTAGTCTTAGCACTTATACACGCTTCACGCAGGTTAAGACGATATTTCCAGGGTCACCCAATCACCATTCTCTCCAACTTCAAACTTGCAAACGTTCTAGGCAAACCCGAGTTATCGGGACGCCTAGCCAAATGGGCAATTGAGTTGGGAGAGTACGCGATAAAGTATAAGCCAAGACCAGCCATAAAAGGCCAGGTTCTGGCCGACTTTATTACAGAAGTGCCTGCATCACGGGAAAAAGAGTGCCAGGAAGAGGCTCAACCCTCTCCAGCACAAGACATCAATGATGTCTGGCGACTCTACACTGACGGGGCAGCCAATAACGAGGGTTCAGGCGCAGGGCTAAAGCTAACCAACCCAGCGGGCCAAGAATACACTTACGCTATTCGACTGGATTTTCCAAGTACGAATAACGAAGCCGAGTATGAGGCATTCCTGGCTGGGCTGAGAATTGCGCGTAAGATGGGAGTGAAAAACTTGGAAGCCCACGTGGATTCCATGTTAGTAGCCAATCAAATCAACGGGACGTACACGGCCGTGAACGACACAATGGCCCTGTACCTCGCACAAGCAAAATCCCTTATGCGCGATTTCAATGACTGCAAAGTCATACACGTCAAGCGAAGTGAAAACAAATTTGCGGATGCGTTAAGCAAGCTTGCATCATTAGCCTTTACCCACTTAGGAAAGGATATCCGCATTGAACTCCTCGAGACACCATCGGTCCCGCATAAGGAAATTTGTGTCATCCAAACCAGCACGGAAACGTGGATGACACCAATAATAAAATACCTTGCGGCAGGTACACTACCGGAGTCCAAAACACAGGCAAGAAAACTACGCTGTAAGGCACTGAATTATCAACTCGTCAATGACATCCTTTACAGACGTAACTTTCTTGGCCCACTCTTAAGATGCGTGGACAACCAAGATGCTGACTACCTCCTAAGGGAAGTACACGAAGGCATCTGTGGAGTACACGCAGGTCCCCGCGCTGTTGTAGCCAAGCTAAACAACGCGGGATACTTTTGGCCGGGGATGCATACGGATGCACTGGCATACATCAGAAAATGCAGTTCTTGCCAGCTTTACGCACCCAACACGCACCGCCCGAAGAATGAACTTGTTCCAGTCACTTCTTCATGGCCATTTCAGAAGTGGGCCATCGATGTGACAGGCCCATTTCCTACAGCAGCAGGAAATGTTCAGTTCCTAGTGGTAGCCATCGACTACTTCACCAAGTGGATAGAAGCAAAACCTTTAGCCCAAACAACCGCGAAACATATCAAAAAATTTATTTGGGAATTTATTATTTGTCGTTTTGGACTTCCACAGAATTTGGTGAGCGATAACGGCACCAACTTTGCTGACAAGAAGCTACAACAGTGGCTGAAAGAACTTCAAATCACTCACACCTTTACCTCAGTGGCACACTCGCAAGGTAATGGTGAGGTGGAAAGAGCAAATAAGAGCATCGTCGAAGGCATCAAGAAAAGACTATTGGAACACAGATCCGGCTGGGTGGACGAGCTTCCGCACGTCCTTTGGGCAAACAGAACGCTGAAGAAGGCCAGTACGGGAGAAACCCCGTTCAGCCTCACTTATGGCACTGAAGCCATGGTCCCGGTCGAAATTGGTCTACCCTCACCAAGGGTCTTGATTCAGCCAGAAGACAATGATGCGGAAAGACGGTTGGATCTTATGCTAACCGAGGAACGCAGAGACTTAGCCGCAGTGCGTGAAGAGAACTACAAGCGACAAATGCAAAAGTACTACAACACCCGGGTAAAACTCTGCAACTTCAATATAGGAGACTACATACTGCGTAACAACGAGGCTTCGAACCAAGAGCGCCCGGGAAAGCTGGCCCCGGTCTGGGAAGGGCCATACATTATCAAAGAAGTCCTGGGAAAGGGCGCATACCGGCTCGAAAGGCTCGATGGCACTCCCATCCCAAGAACATGGAATGGAGCTCAATTACGCAAATGTTATATGTAGATCAATTCCAAAACTTGTAAAGAAAAGGCCTAGAGCCACTTCTAATGGAAATGATTCTCCTTTCATAATGTGTTTACCTTTATACTTATGAACTTCCCACACTGGTGCCGGTATTCACCGCATAAACGGGAAGAAGTAAGTCGTTACGTGTGGAAGGCGGCAAAACCCGCATAAACACAACGTTGAAAATAAGGGAAACCTACACGCAGGTCAGATGTAAGTAAAGTTTAGCCATCCTTGTAAGTGCAAGTGACGGTCTTACCCGCACAATCACGAACAAGGAAGCAAAACTTCAACCTATCATCTACCACGTTCAAAGGTTATCCTAAAAAAAAAAAAAAAAAAAAAAAAAAAAAAGGATAAGGAAAACCTACACGCAGGTCAGATATGGGTAAAGTTTAGCCATCCTACTAAGTGCAAGTGACGGTCATACCCGCACAATCACGAAAAAGGAAGCAAAACTTCACACCTATTATCTACCACGTTCAAAGGTTAACTTATCCTCAAAAGATGAGGAAAACCTACACGCAGGTCAGATATGGGTAAAGTTTAGCCATCCTACTAAGTGCAAGTGACGGTCATACCCGCACAATCACGAAAGAGGAAGCAAAACTTCACACCTATTATCTACCACGTTCAAAGGTTAACTTATCCTCAAAAGATGAGGAAAACCTACACGCAGGTCAGATGGTAAAGTTTAGCCATCCTACTACGTGCAAGTGACGGTCCTACCCGCACAATCACGGAAGATGAAGCAAAACTTCACACCTATCTACCACGTTCAAAGGTTAACTTATTCTAAACACTTGGAAAATTGCTAATTTAAACTAAAGTCATAACGTTTATAAAGCAAAGAATCCAATGAAAGAAGCGGTCTTAGCCGCACAAAGATTTACATTTCATAAATATTCGTTACAATGGCCGGGTAACTACCCGCCTACAAGAAAGTAAATCTATACAAACTAAATCTATCCTAACAGCGGGAAGGGATCTTCAGGATCAGGCTTCAGGGCCACTTCCACTTGGACCAGCGCTGTAACACCCCAACCCGGAGCAGACTGACGTGTCACTATTACAGATATCATAGACCAAACAAAAACCATTTAAATGAAATGAAAAGAATCCCATGGCAACCAAAAGAGTTAAAAACACTGGAAGAAATTCTAAGTCAAATTTATTAAATGCTTAAATAAAAGAAAATTAAATCAAGTCCTTATTCTTGAGCTTCATTTTACTCTCATCACTGATCTCCCCGATTCCCCGAATTACCTGATAGCAAATAAGACAGACACAAACAAGAAAATACGGCTAAGCCAAAAATTGCCCAGTAACGGAGAGAACAGTAGTACAGGTAAAGACATACATAAGACAAAACACATACTGAAATAAAACTGAAACTATTGCGGATATAAAACCACGTTTTAGACCGAACTATAATTAGATGCGAAACATAATCCGATACACGATCGGGACGTAATCTGAATATACTCAAATTTAACCAAATGCGTATACACATATCAAAACGGACCAGAAATATAGCGAAACAAAATATAATTACTAAAATACACGACGATGAAGTTAAAATAAATAGGTCGTGTAATACGGAAGCACCCAGAGCCTAAACAGAGGGGTACACAGCTAGCTAGTCCATGCACCAAAGAGACGGTGTGGGTGGCGTGCACACATTGTTCCATCTCAAACAGAAGTCAGGAGTCAGGAGTCAGGAGTCGGAGCTAAGATCGATCTATACGCCTCTAAGTGGCCAAGGTACTACATGAGTACTTTCAGAGACGCCGTGAACTTTGATTACGCATTGTCACGATAAGTGCCATGTCAGGAGTCAGGAGTCAGGAGTCGGAGCTAAGATCGATCTATACGCCTCTAAGTGGCCCTAATACTTCAAAAGTACTAGTTAGAGACGCCGTGAACTTTGATTACGCACTGTCACGATAAGTGCCATGTCGTTGACGCCCCAACGACAAGTCAGAAAATGCTCGGGTAACAGAGTACTGAAACTAGTAACATATAACTAAAATATATTATATAAAATAACTGAACTCAAAATATGACCGACGCGTAACGAAAATCCGTGCTACAAAGTAACGGAATAGATTCAATACTATTAGTAAACGACAACAAAAGCCGCACTACGAAGTAACGGAATATAATTAATACTATTAGAGAAAGAAACCAGAAACCGTACTACGAAGTAACAAGAAACAGAATCCGTACCACTACGAGAACGGTGAAAACAATATAAAGCTAAAAGAAGAAAAACACGGAATCCGAACTACGAAGGAACAAAATATAATACTATGAGTAACAAAAACAGAAACCGTACCTTAACAAATCAAATGTAAACAAAGTCGGGTAGTACTCAATTCGTGTTAGCACCTACATTAAAATTATCTTTCAATTTACTTACAATAGTTCAATGAGTTGATTAACTGTTTTTCCGGCGACATGGACTTTTAAAATCTTTAATTAGTTATGGCATATTATCAGGCATCACTATTATTATTATTTTCGCACAACAACTATCTTATATAAGTTTTTCTTAATTAATACTATAATGTAACAAAATAAATATTATGCTTAATATATAAACAGTTGGTCTTTTGAATTAAAAGTAATTGATTGATGTGCATAAAATCTTTAAAATTTGGAGTTCATCAAAAAACTACAACTTCAAATATTCCCAATTTAGATTCTAAATTCAGTCACAATTAGCCACGAATATATACCAACTTACAAAACAATTCAGATTATTATTATTATTATTACTATTATTATTATTATTATTATTATTATTATTAACTACCCACAATTATAAGACTATATTATATATTATATCAATATGCATGACACGGTATGCACGAGCAGAACTACAAATATGTGACCATTTTCTTTGTTAATAAAAAAAATATATTAGATTTATTATGCATGTTAGTCGCCGGAACAAGAAATCACGTAAATCAGGAAGGGTTGAAGTCTTAACCTCAATCGGCTAGCAAAACGGATCGGAGGACTGAGGCAGCGGCGGTGTGTGACTACCGGCGTTGTCAGCGAGAATTTGCGTAGAGGTGGTTACGGTGCCCGCGGCTTCTCTGGCGAGTTGCAGAGCGGCGGTGACTAGTTTAGGCTCCAGCGAATAGCGCGGCCTTCCTTCTAACAACCAATGGCGTTGACGGTTGTTTCCGGCGAGTTTTAGGGCGGCGGCGGTGATGGGTATTCGGCAGAGAGAGATTAAGGTTTAAGGTTTTGATAAAAGAAAACAATAATCGTTCCTTGTATTTATGATAGTCGACCCCCCCTGAATTCGCGAAATCAACAACAGTTTGTTTTTGAGTCTACCACGTTCTCTCGTCGGAAAGGTCGGGAAGAAGAAGATAAGCCTGGTTTTTCAAATCTTACTTTAGTTAATTGGCAAGAATAGCCCTTCTAGTCTAGAATAGTTTTTTTTTTTTTTTTTTTTTAAACACCCTAAACTTATTGTTATATTATATCGATTGAGTAACATTAATTAATATATCACATTCGGTTAGTTATCATTGATATTCGATCAGTTTTTAATAATTACCGATGCGTTATATTAATTCGATATTTAATGTTTTAGGCTTTCAAATTCTCGTATATTACAAGCGCCGTCAGTAGAGCGTGGCTGTTCAAGGAAAGCCTTAAGGATAGCTAGCCCATCATCAGCAGCAGCAACTTCATTCACCTTCTCCACCACCGGATGCGGGAAGGCAGCATACTGATTCACTGCTTGGTCGTAAATAGCTTCAGTATCCACATTATACAAAGGGAAGTTGGAAGGCGGGACGCCTTTCTCAACGAACCCTAGACCAAGCAGGAAGCCGACCTGTTCCCCATCCTCGTGAGAAGCGTTGAGGGCTGCGCTCATAGCATCGTCGTAAGATGTCTCTGAGAAGACCCGATGCACAACCTACATAAGAAAATATACAAGTGTCAACACCCTATTTACAAAGAAGAGCGTAAAGACATGAAAGTTTACCTGAGACAACGCTTCTCGAAGAAGCCATTCCTTGGCAACCAGAGCTTCTTGGAGGGCAGCTTGAGCCTCGTTACGGGCGCGTTCGGCTTCACTCTTGTTAAGGTTGGCAAGCAACACTTCTTTAGCCGCAGCCTCTTCGACGCCCTTTAGCTTCCGCTCAGTATGGTCAAGCACCCCCCTCTGGTCCAAGATCTCCTGGAGCTTTTTGGCGTCTTCCATCGCCAAGGCATCATGAGCCTGCTGGAGAGCCTCTAGTTTGGCTTTAAGTTCTTCATTCTCCACGCGCAGAGGCTCAGCAACAGCTTCAGCCTTGGTGGCCCTCTCGGTTGCGTTCCTCGCAGTTTCCTTAGCCAGCCGAAGCTGTTCATTAACAGCTTGGGCAGCCTTGGAACGGGCCTCGAGTCGAGCCTGAACTTCAACCTCGAGGGCCTTGAAGGCCTTCTCCTTCTCCGCAGCCACTGCGGCAAGTTTTTGGTTCTCCTCCCGGACAGCCCGCGCCTGAGCTACTTCCTTGAGGCGAGCTGCTTTTAACTTGTCGTTTTCACGACAAAGCAGCTCGACGCGCGGCTGCATCCGGGCCAGGAGAACCCGAAGCTCATTGGTTAGCCTACCCTCCTGGTAGCTAGCCATGGCTTCCCCCAACGCACCACTAGGAGCAGCGTGACGAGCCCATTCCACGCACACCACAGGGGTGCGAAGGGTTGTTCCTCGGCGAATGTTCCATCGTGGAACATACACTTCATTGGAATCCGACACTGCAAAAAACACAAAGCAGTTAGGAAAAGATGATAAAATATGTATATAAAATGGGCCAGAAGAACCCTACGCACCTGTAGGGTCAATAACAGGCCGATAGCCGCCGAACCCATCACATGAACCCAAAGGAAATCCATCCAAGAGGTCAGGCAGATGGGAAGGTAGCAAAGATTGGCGGGAAGCCCCATGCGTACCTGATGGACCGGCCGTCGTTGCCGATGGCGGGGGCATGGTAGCAGCCGCCGTGGTCGCCGTCGCGGTCGCTGCCGCGGAATCCGCAGCAATAGTAACCGCCGGCTCGGTGAAGGATGCTGTAAAAATCGCACTCACAGCCGGCGGTGACGTCATCTCGGCTGGAACAGTCGGCTCAAAGGAGTGAGCAACTGAACCAGCGGAAGCAGGCGCAGGCGCCTGGGTCGACGCCTCAGGAAGGCTGACCAAGCCTACCGTCATTGGCGGAGAGGTACTACTCGGCGCTTCACCCTGGAATGCGCCAACATCCACGCTTGCGTAAAGAAGAAAAGTGTTAACAGATTAAGCTATGAAGATAAAACCTAAAGGAAAGCTGTACTTACGGGTTTTCTTGAGCCTAAAGGTACGGAGAGGCGGGGACGGACCCGATGGAGCCGGCCTCTTTGCGCCGGTCACCGTCGTCTTCTTTGGCTCTCCGGAGGTGACAGTCACAACCTCCGGAGCTGTGGTCTTATAACCACCGGGATTCCCCGCCACCTCTTCGCTCTCGGTCTCCGAATCAGACCGAGGCGCTGGATCGGCAGTGGAGGCCTTCTCCTTCCCCTTCCCGCCGGCAGCCTTCTTCTTCCGCACCAACGGAGGACCATCTGCGGATTCCTCATCAGAACATATGATTAGAGGAATTCCAGCAGAGGTTTCAGCATTGAGGGGTCGAGGGGCGAAGAGCGCCTTACCTGGCCGACGGGCGCTAAGGATCTCATGGCCTAGCGGATAGACCTCCACGAACCGATCCGCCGTTTGATCTAGGATGGGCAACTCGTTCTCATCTAGAGCGCGAGTACCCATCCGTGCGGGACCGTCAGCCTCCCGCGGGTTCAGGAGCGACTGCAAGTCGTTCCCCTCTGAAATAAACAAGAAAGAAGTTAGAAGAAATTCAAAATCAACAAAAGGGAAAAAGGCATACCGTAAGGAACAGAGTTCGAACCGTATTCGAGGACGATCGGAATCTTGCGCGCATCAGCCTCCTTCCACACCCGGCTCATCCCCAGCATCACCATCCCGGACTCCGCAAACCGGTAAACCGGAGATTGGACCCCAGATATCTTCGCAAACCATTCCGCCTCCTGGTAGTTGGAGGCGTGAAGGCTGGGAAGTGCTTACCCGTTCTTGAATTTCATGGCAATGGGGATGGCGCGAGCGGATATGAAGAAGAACTCCCGCTTCCACGAGCGAAGACTGCGCTCGGTCGCGCAGATCTTTAAACCCTTGATTCGGGTTGTCAGGGTATACCACCCCTGGATGCACCTCCAAGTATAGAAGGTCATCAGGCGGTCAACATAGGGCTCAACGCCCAAAATCCGGCACACCCACTCGAAGTGGCGAATCTTGGCGATCGCCATAGGGTGCAACTCGGTCAAATGAACACCGTGCCTCTCAAGGACACGGTAAACAAACTTTGTCAATGGGAACCTAAGATTCCCATAAACAAAGAATGCTGCATAAACCCCGATCTTGCCTCTGGGGGCATCGTACACAGTATGATGGGGTTCAGGAAACTCAGGCTCGAGAGACTCGAGCATGAACTTCCTGACGACATACCGGTACAGATCGCCAGGCAGAGCACACTGGCACTCGCCAGCAGTACTCCTGTCATCGGCTGTGGATTCAACATCACGAGACGACATCTTGTGAAGGAAAGAAGAAGAAAACGATTTCGGGAGAATGCTTGCCTGAAAAGGTGAGTATTCGCCGGAAATCGCAAAGAAGATGAAGAGAAGAGTGAAAGTGTGGATTACAAAGAACCCTCTCCCCCTTTATATACTAATCGCAATTAATGCGATGAAATTAATGCGGAAGAGAGAGAAAACGAAGGTGCAATGAAACTATGACACGTGGCAAAAAGCAAGCTGGCAACAGCTGTTGACAGGACGCATACCATTAATTTCGCGGCCACGCGCCCGAAAAATCGCGCCCACGCGCCTGAAAAAGCGTCTGGAATGACCATGTACTGTCATGTCACCATAACTTCCTGCACGTCCTGACACAGTCAGAAGAAACCGTCGCACGACGTTTCAGAGGTTTGGACTGTTCTTATCCTTTCACCAACTCTTCGAATTCAAAATTCAAAAAGATTCAAAAGTAAGCGGGAAAATACCCCTTACCTTGGCAACCAAGTAACCGTAAGACGGGTGCGGGTACAGTGTTAAGGCAAAACCCTTCACATACCTAGCACCCGCAGGGAATTGAAGCCAAGAATAACTTGGCAACCAAGTAACCGTCAGACGGATGCGGGTACAGTGTCAAGGCAAAACCCTTCACATACTTAGCACCCGCAGGGAATTGACGCCAGGAAAACCTTGGAAGTAAAGTAACCGTAAGACGAGTGCGGGTACAGTGTCAAGGCAAAACCCTTCACGTACTTAGCACTCTGCAGGGAATTCAAACCAAGAAGGATCTTCTGGGCCATGCTTGCGGAAACGTGAATAACATTCCCGCACGACGGGAACGTCGAGAACTATATTGTTTGAAACTCCAAGATGGAATTGGTGGTTTTAGCATAAATGATCACTATGTCGAAAACCACCAAGACCCCATGGAGAATCAACACAAGTGGGACTCAACGCTCCTGACATGCGAGGAGGTTACAAATCTACCCGCTTCACACCCAAAGATCAAGCAGAAAAGTCGGGAATTTCTGCGTGACATCAGGAAAACCGCGGGATGAATCACCACGGAAAACCGAAAAACTATACCCTTTTCAAAAACCCCTTGCTAAGTCCAAAAGTTCACCTCACTTTATTAAACATTCATGAGAAGAACATTGGACTGGGGGGACTTGAAGAGGTAGGTCCCAGCAGAGCCCAGTTGGACCCGCAAGACTCACCTTGAACAGGGACGTTTGCGCAATGACCAACTGCTCCAGCAGGACACACCATGCTCAAAGAACCTTACGCGCAGTACGCCAGCTGTACCCGCAGGGAAAGCCTCCCAATGGTGAAGTACCCCGCCTGTTCCCGCAGCTGCGGATACAAGCCATCAGGGAAGGCTACCCGCACTAACAGCAAGGCTACACGCACAAGGCATTCGTTCAGTAGTCACATGAAGGAATGAGCAAGGCGGGAACACTCCCGCCTAAATGAGCCAGTCTGTATGCTTCTGGAAGGTCTTTCGTACTATACCTACTAAGGTATGGGCGGAACAGACAGTTTGACCAGAGCAGCCCATGAACTAATCACAGGGTGACAGCTCACCGACAACAATACGAGGAGGAGCACCCTCTAGTACTGTTTGTCACTATTAGCCGCTGCCTACTCACCAACCCTTACGATGGGACGTGCGCAGCCTACAGTTGGTGGAACAGTGCGTAGCCGGCAGTAAAAGGAACAGTATACAGCCGACCTTATTACTGTTGGCCGTAACCTATCCACCAACCAGCATGGCCTGTGCGTAATCCACTGTTGGTAGAACAGGAATACTATTCAGCCGGCTGTACCTGCTTGGAAACCTACCTTCGGCTATAAATACTCCAACACCTTGGAATGGTAAGGACATCATCTGTTATCTCAATCTTATCTAGCAATCTCTTAATATACACTTATATTCAGAGCAATCTAGTCTGATTCTCACGCCGGAGGGTGGTCACAAGGAGGAACCCCCCCTTCTCAGTGACGAGCTTACGGTGTCTGTTTTGCAGGTCCCCTGAAGAACAACCTTCTCTGCTGGACCTCATTCGTGGGAAACATTACTTAACCCCCAGATTATCTATAATTTGCCTGTGGGTTCACTTAGTGTTTCTTCAATGACATTTTATTATTATTTTTCCTTCACATATGCATACATAAGGAGAATATGTCTTTATCGGTATGGGTCGGCTTGATCGGTTTTGAAGTGGTAATGATTGAATAAATGTTAATCACTACACATGCTTTTTGATAAAAAAGAGGAACGACCTATGGCCTAATAGAAGTCATTTACCATTACGTATGGCCTAATAGAAGCAAAATCGTGGGATTTTGAAAAATGATTGTTTTCGTTATTCAGTTGTTTGCATTGGTTCAATTATGAACCGGCAATCAATTAAAAAGGGTTATTGGATTTTAATAATCCTATTTTGACCTATTGATCGTTATTAATATCAATTGAATAAATATTTTCTGGCAGCCCTGACCTTCTATCTATTTTCCTCAAAGTGAAAAATGGCATACTAGATAGTTAAAAAGGGCCTTTTTTATGCAAACTCTATTTTTTATATTCAGTCTGGACACTCAAAATCTCATAGACGATCTTAGACGTGACAAAGCTAACATGTTGGTCAACCTAGAAACAAAAATTTTTCTCTCTTTTTTGGGTTTTCTCTATTTTTTTTGTTGGTTTATCTGAATTATAATACGGTATTGATACAGGCATATGATTTGACAAAGTTCTTGGAAGATCATCCCGATGGCGATGACGTTTTTTTGTCTGCTACAGACACACCACTCATATCTTGTGTATGCATTTCAAATTCTGGAAATTAAGGAGATAACGTATAACTGACAATTAAAAAGGTAATTAAGGTACATTACGATTGTTAGGTACTTGTTACGATACACTAAACTATAGTCTTTGGTTTGTAATCCTAGTTTAATAAGCGCAAGGTGTGAGCACGCCTTTAACCAAATAAGCTTTATTTACAAACAGAAGTTACATTTCTCTCATCTATTATATGCGTCAACCTATTTGTTAGGTAAGTCTTTCATAGTTTTCATCCCTTGGTTATTTTTACAGTTAACCCTTGTCCATACCCTAATTTGACTAGTTTGTAAGTTGAAATAAACGTACTAATTGTATGATTATATGAGTCGTAATCAATTGACAGCTTTTGTTAAGTCGTAAGCTTTGCTGACACTGTTAACTGTTTAATATTTCTTATATTAAACTCGTACAATACACAAGATTCTAAGCTACTAAAATCATATTGTAAAAAATGGTAGTTCATATGATCTATACATATGTATAGAACTTTCTTTTGTTATTATGATACAGCTTTTATGAGTGCAAATAAAACATCTTATATTGAAAAGATTTTATATAAACCAACTTAAGAAAATAGAAAATGACAGAATTACAACAAAAAAAAGAACGCATTTGATTTCTTCTACAATTTTCAAACACGTTTTTGGACTGATATATACTTGAGTGATGTTAACATAATTACGCTATTTGCTGGGCACAATAAGCACCAACCGTCGTCGTCATGATTTCATATGTTAAATATGTGTCCACATGTGACAACCGAATGACACCGATTCACAAACAAAAAGAAAAAATCTTGAATATTACTTTTATATATTTAAAATTAGAAAAAGTTGAAACCTAACTTTATGTAATTTATGTTAAGTTTTCCAAACTTTAAGATGTGCTTAGGAGGCATAGATATAGCATAATAAAAGGTTTGTTTTTCATCATTTGACTAGGATTAATTCAAACTTAGGTACTGTTTGTTTTTTTGAAAAAAGTCTGCGTCGCACAGATCATCCGCAGACATTGCCATCTGCAGACAGTTTATTTTCTCAAAGGCGTTTATTTATAAAAGTCTGCGCAAACTCTGCTTGGTACAGACATGGCCCACCACCACCGTCCACCATCGTACGCCACACTGTCTTCCACCATCTCCACTACTCACCACCGCCTTCTACCACCACCAAAACCAACGCCTTCTACCACCACCACCACCACCACTACCACTATCACCATCCAGCATCACCACCACACACTACCACAGTTTGTACACCACTATCATTTTATTTTTGCAATCTACAGACGTTAAAAAACAAACAGCCTTCTTCTTGCAGACCGCACAGGTTTGGCCCACCTCTTTTTATACAGATGTCTGCAGATGCGGTCCGTAGACTGCAGACATTTTACCTTTGAAAAAACAAACAGCACCTTAGGAAATGTTTACAGACAGTCCCAGCTTTGTACGTATTTCCTTCAGCATCCACATACGTATTTTCCATGCCATCAAAACGCTAGCAGTTTTCAGTCAGTATGAGATTCTTGGAAGAAAATGTGTTCAAACTTCGCACTGTCTGTAAACTTCGCCTTCTACCACCACCATAACCAACCACCGCCTTCTTACCACCACCGCCATTGTCCGCCACCACCACTACCACTATCACCATCCAGCATCACCACTACCCACTACCACAGTTTGTACACCACTACCATTTTATTTTTGCAATCTACAAACGTTAAAAAACAAACAGTCTTATTCTTGCAAACTGTACAGGTTTGGACCACCTCTTCTTATACAGATGACTGCAGATGTGGTCCGCAGACTGCAAACATTTTACCTCTGAAAAAACAAACAGCACCTTAGGAAATGTTTACAGATAATCCCAACTTTGTACGCATTTTCCTTCAGCACTGCCTGTAAACATTTCCTTAGTTGGGACTAGTCCTGGCTAATAAGTTGGGATTATTAAAATATTAAAATCCAACAACCCTAATAATAATTCAATTCAAGGGAATTTATAAGCATAGATAAAAGATTAGTCTTAGAAAATCAGATATGAATATCAAAAGTGTACACTACACAACTGATGTTTATAATGGATGAAACTGAACCATAGTTTTCAAAACATCATCTTTAACCACATTTCCACCAGATTGAAACTGATATTATGCATCACTTGTTCACATAGTGGCTTCTTCAGGGTTGGTCTCAACAGGTACGCGCGGCTTGTTATTCCCGCCTCTCAAACGCGAGGACACGTTGTCAATCGCAGAGTTAAGTTGGCTTATTTTAGCATTCAAAGTCTGCCTGGTTTTCGGCATTTTAAAATAATACTATTACAATAAATTAATAATAACATAAATCTTTGAATAAAATGATTTAGAAAGTGATGCATAAAAAATAAATCTTGGGCAATTTTCAAATCATTTGGCATGTTACCCTTTAAGCAAAATTCTTTGATTTGGCCCATTTGAGATTAAACACAACACAAATCGACTCGTGCATAAGTAAACGTTCGAGCATAGGGGTGGCAAATGTGACCCGTTGGGTTGAATGAGTTGTAATAAAATGTATATAATGGGTCAAACTAAAAAAAGAAAAGGATTGAAACGGGTTGACATTTTTTGAGTTTTCTTTTTTTTTTTAAAAAAAAAAATTTTAATGTAACAAGAAAAACGGAGGAAACTTTTTTAGTTTTTGATTTATATTTCGAGTTATGATTTTTTAAATTTTTTAATGAGGGGTTTCTGAAATCTCAACCCATTTTGACCCATTTCAAAAACCCCTCATTAAAAAATTTAAAACAAATAATTAAAAAATCATAACTTGAAATATAAATCAAAAAGTAAAAAAGTAAAAAAAACTAAAAGTATCATCCGTTTTACTCGTTACATAAAAAAAAGACCTCAAGAAATGTCAACCCGTTTTGACCCGTTTCAATCATTTCCTTTTTTTAGTTTGACCCATTATATACATTTTATTACAACCCATTCAACCCAATGGGTCAAATTTGCCACCCCTAATAATGGCGCAAGATCAAACACAAAATTACAAAAACGCACCTCTAAACCTTCATCATAGTATATCGGCCGTTTTGCCCTCCTAAATCCATATTCATCTTCATTCAAGATAGATCTTCTTATCTAGTGAATGATAAAAAATATATATATATATTTAAAAAGTTAGCTCAAATTTTACATAAATCTTAATTCAAGCAAAGAATGAAAAAAATAAAATATTGTGTGACAAATTAATACTTAAATTAAATAAATATTAATGCACGAGTTGTTTTTTCACCTGTGGAGCGAATATGTATGCCAGGGTGCCGCATAACGCACCACCCAAAAGAAAACCAGCAACGAAGTCACCACCACTTCCACGGCTGCGATCACTGTATACAAAAGATATAAAGAAAAAAAATATAGAAACAATATATGAAAAAATAAAATGACACATAAAGAGAATTCTTATTTTCCTTTGTGTTCGCGTCAAGAAATCGTAAGTTAGCGTCTTATTAAACCAAATGCAAACATATAATTTATTTATGGAAAATCATATCACGCAACAGTTTCTTTTGTTAGCATAACATCAAATACAATCAACCAGTTAGGCCATTAATCATATCTATATGACCATATGGTGTTTATTAGGTTATTAGCAAAGAATGTCTTACTTGTACTGTGCACATGTCGCCAACTTCTTCAGAGTTCTTTGTTGGTGTGACTTCTTTTGATGAGTCAAGGTAGTTTTACCATACAAGAACGAATTACCAGACAAATTCTCATGTCCCTTGCGACCAGATCGAACTGTAGAACATAAAACCGTCACACAAACGCATGCACACGCTCAATCACGAACTAAATAAAACCATAAGTTTTACAAGAAAAAGATATATTAAGATTTCAGCAGCATCAACAACACATAATTTCAATCACCAACCATTCATAATCTCTTTATCATTTTCGTTATTTTAACATATCAGTCTCCTCCAAAGCGTATACCAATATTTGACCATTTGACCCTAAATCTTTATTTAACCAATCACATAAAGAATGTATCTTTCTCTAATAATTTGATAAACCCTAGAAAGAAAGAACCAAGAGCTGATTGAAACCTAACAAAATGCAAAAAATCACAACTTTCAAGGGGCAAATTCGTCATAAAACCAATGGGAATAATCTTAATGGTTAAGAGCTGATCAAACGCCATCGCCATGTAGGAAACAGGGCTTCGAAGCCCTTCTCCATAACGCCCCACTGTGGTTTAAAGCCCCTTTACGGTCCCATTATACACACACACACACTCACACATATATACATATATATGTATGTGTGTGTGAGAAAGTGACCCCCCCCCCAAGCGCCCCTTGCTGAGCGCCCCCCGGCAGTGTTCAAGCCCGAAGGCGCCCCAACCAAGCCCCCTTTACCGCCCCATAGTGACCCGTCTTAGGGGCAAGAAACCAAAGGGACCCAAATCAACAACAATTATCAAGAAAAATCAAAACTTGACTCAACAAGAATTCAAGATTTCAAACACCCATAAACAATTAACCATACACATCAACATTTACCAATAAAAATCAAAATTTTATTCAACAAGAATTCAAGATTTCAAAAACCCATAAACAATTAGGGGCAACAAACCAAAGGGTACCAAGAAATACCTTCAAGCTTTGATATCAACAACAATTTCCAATAAAAATCAAAACTTTATCCAACAAGAATTCAAGATTCAACAAACCCTAATAAAAATTCAACAAATTAATCAGAATTTACATAAATTTACCAGAGATTGAAGCAGGTGAGACGATGGTGGATGCAGCCATGGATTAAAGATCAAAGATTTATGAAAAAAAAAGATCAAGAAATGAATGGGGTCAAGAAGCAGACAACCAAGCAGTGGATATCATAAAGGGTTGCTGGTGAAGGGTAAATTTGGAATTTTAAAATTTTTAATAATATAAACTTCCATTGGTCTTTCCGCCACCGTTTGTTGTCGAACATAACCACTTCGGTTTCATCGGAAATTACCATTTTGACTACATTTTATTATGTGGGTCCCACCCATGTATGCTGCTGGGTTGGTTCCGAGTCGAGGCAGGGTGAGTTCGAGCTCGAAATTAAACGAGACAGCTTAGTTGAACACTAGCTCGATTTTGAAGTTAAACGAGCTTAAGATCGAGCCAACAATCCGAGCCGAGCCGAGCTTGGGACGACTTTAGCTCGGTTACAAAAATGAGTTAACTCAGCTTAGGTTGTTTCAAATCAAGTTTTTTTAGCTGGTTTTATTCGAGCTTTTATCAAACGAGTCACGAGCTTTTCGAACAGCCTTAAATTTGTATTTTGTAATTTTATATTATATTATTACTTAGTTTATCAATTTTTATATATTTATATTATGTGTGGTGGGTTAATTAAAAAAATACATAACGATTTGTCACATCATTCTCACGTAGAGATTAAGTTTTAATTAATTTGCTCTTTAATTATCACGTTGTGTAAAAATAAATAAATGTGTGTGTTTTTATATGTGATTGGTGGATAGAAATAAACCCCACCCACCTAAAGTGTGGGAGGGCTTTTAGGGGTTGTGCTTTAGCAGATGAAATCTCGTTAAAATGGTTGTGAGATTTCAGGGGCGTCACATCGCAACAGATAACGCTATAGTTTATATTAGTATCACTAGCTTTTGAACCCGTGTATTACAGGGATTTATCAAACGATAAAAAGTAAATAAAGTCCGTTATTTCAATTGTGATTCTCAAAATACTTATGGCGCGTTCGTTTAACAGAATTCGTGGGAATTCAAAGGAATTGGAATTAAAATCCCATGACATAGTGTGTTCGTTTCGTTGGAATTGGAATCTTAATTTCTTTTTGATGCGTTCAGTTGTCAAGAAATTGGAATTGGAATTCAATTCCTTTAAATGATGGGATTCTAAATCCTTTCAAGATGTGGAGGATTTCAAGTGAATTCGTTGGAATCTTTTCTCGAGGTCTTTTTTTTTAACGACAACAACGAATAAAATACTTTGGTTTTTTTACTTTTTTTGTTTCGATTTATATTTTGAGTTATAATTTTTTATTATTATTTTTGAATATTTTTTTGAGGGGTTTTTGATCTTAATAGAAAACCCCTAAAAAATCATTAAAAAATCATAACACAAAATATAAATAAAAAATAAAAAATCTAAAAAAACTAAAATGTTTCCGTCGTTATTCTCGTTAAAAAAAAAACTATTCCAATCCATTTGTCAAACGAACACACCAAGAATGGAATTAGATTTCAATTCCTTCAAATTCCAATTCCAAATCCTATTGGAATGTTCGGATTCCAAATCCTATTCCCTCCAATTCCAAATCCTATGCAAATTCCAATTCCAATTCCTTTCCATTCCGTGAAACGAACGCGCCCTTATGAATTAATTTAATGTAGGCTTAAAGGAAAAACAAGCGGGTTAACGAAAATTACTAAAATAACATGGTTTTGAAAACGTCGGGAGTGAATTTGCAAGAAATTTAAAAAAATGTGCTAAAGTTGCGTAGTTGGTTAAACTTTAGGTATGAAAATGACACTATGTTATAAAATCCACACTATGTTATAACCCGCTTGACAAAATGATTTGACCCGTGACCCATGGATAGCTAGAATGAATGAGATGAGAGATTAGAAATTTAGGCCTGACACCTAAGCTTCAAAATTTTCTTTTATTAATATTGTAAGATGTAAGATTATGTTAATAGTTTTTTATTATTGATATTTTACATTTTCTTTAGGTTTATAACAATTAGGTGACTACATGAAAATTTGTCTTAACTATCTACAAAAAGTGTATTCGACGGTTAAGTAAGAGCGTATATGACAAATGTTTTCACTTTTAGAATCTTATCTTGATATCTAATGAATACATGAAAGATAAGACTCTGGTCCTTGATCATAAGCAAGATAGATAGGCTAGTCCTTCATGGTGAGTTGAGAACGCCACAAGGTGTCTCGCAAATGACTCGGTGATGGTTATCTCTAATAATTTTTACTACAACATTTTGTATAAATACACAATTTATTTAGTAACGCAGTTTGTTGCCCGCTTACCTGCCTCTCTATTGTAATTGAATTCTTTTTATTATAAATTAAACCAAACTGAATATTATTAATTGTTAATTTTGTAAAAAAAATAACGTTTTACCTTTTATATTAAAATGCATAAAACGATCATGTAACCAATTCTACGCATAATATTCCTAAACACACGTAAGAATACGATAACACATTGACTCAATATTTTACATTATGCACCACTCAAGATTCTATTAAAAAGCAGTTAAGACTCTTTCTAACGCTCAAAACATTACCAACATTACCAAACACTACGTAAAAACACATTGCATAGCGCACACGATTTTGTTTAAAATTGGTTATGTAACAAACACGTTAGATAATTAAAGAAACTCGAAAAAAGGATTCGAACCGACATTATCATGGCAAAACACCCCTCCCCAACAAATTAAAAAAATTACCTTTTTAACTTAAAAAAGTTAAAAAAATTTAACCAAAAACACTCATTTCATGAGTAACAAACAAACCACAAAAACATCTATAAAGTCCTTTCCAAAAGGGCTGCCAAGAAACCATTATTCACAAACCCCTGTGTATCATATATGTAGTAACTATATCGTTCGTCATCGTTTGCTACTTATCTACCATATCTAGAAGTACCCGATTGCCACTTACCGTTCGCCCTCTTATCCTCGTCAGCAGCCTTATCTAGCGGTGAAAACGCAAGCGAGAGTGATAAAGAAGATGCCACGTCATCATTGTCATTTTTCTTCTCCACTATCATATCGTCATCGTTCTCTTCTTCGACTAAACATGTAATATCTTCGTTTAAATCCAATTCAAACACGGGTTTTTTCGGGGTCTTTTTTTCCACGGGAAAGAAGTATCTTTCACCGTTACTCTTGTTTCCCGCGTCAGCCTTCTCGATATCTAAGTTACTATTCTGCCCATATAAATCACTTTTTAGCTTCTTGTTAGAGTTTCCCTCTTCTTTCACCGTCCGACCACTCACATCATGCCATGTGTTTGTTTGACTTGTGCCATTTAAGTCGACATCGTCTGAAAGGTCAATAAATGGACATTTTTTGGGCTCGTTTTGAACATGGATTTCTGATATCACCTCTTTGCTACTAGCTGGAACTACACTAACACTATCGACTGCTTTTTCATGTGAAGCATTTTGCAACTTTGAGTTGACCTTCGCCTCCGGGTCAACATGTTTATCCTGTATTGAAAAAAAAAACATTATTGCATTTGAACTAAATAATGTTTATCCAGATTTTTAACAAAAGAATAATACCTTTTCAACTGATCCGATCAAACTTGCATTCTCAGCCAATGGCATTTTATCAGTTAAGACTAAGGGAACAGGTTGAGGAGCGCAACTTTCTCCAGGATTATTAGGAATTTGACTTGTACCATTTAAGTCAACATCGTCCGAAAGGTCAATAAATGGATGTTTTTTGGGCTCGTTTTGCACATGGGTTTCTGAGATCATCTCTTTCTTGCTGGCTGGAACTACACTAACACTATCAACTGCTTTTTCATGTGAAGAATCTTGCGATTTTGAGTTGACCTTTGACTCCGAGTCAACATGCTTATCCTGAATGGAAAAACGAAACCACATTAAAATGAATGTCTGAACAAAGAAAGTCATCACTGATAAAAACATGCAGACATAAGATCAGTGTCAACAACACATGATGGAAAAATGGACAGGACAAATGAGTCGGGTATGAGTCAAAACGGGCCATTTTGGTTCGGTTTGGGCCATATGGCTCAAGTTGACCCGTCAGAGGGCAAAGCATAACGTGATGCTGGCTTTATCGTATGAACAAAATAATGTTATCTACATTTATAACAAAAAAAAGATAAATACCTTTTCAATAGATTCGGTCAAGCTTGCATTCTCAGCGATTGATACTTTATCAGTTGGGATTGAAGAAATGGGTTGAGGAACACAACCTTTTTCAGGATTATTAGAAATTCGATTCGACGGTTTCTTTTTCTTTCCTCTGAACACACCCCAAAGGTAGAACAACATATTCCAACCTGTAAATAGAGGATATAAAATATGTAAGTCACGCATGTGCTTATTCCAGATACGCACATGTACAAGTATTTATTATAAAAAAGGTTTTTGTTCTTACGGTTGGATTTTTCTGGAAGCTGATTGGATGGGAATATTAAAAGTTCAACTCCGTTGATACTTCCAATAAGAGCTAAATCACCCTTTATCATATCATCCAACAAAACTAGGTAGCTTTTCTCATAGCTATCATAAAGATAAAGAAAAACATTAAACAGAAATCAAAATTACAAGTAGATCTATTTTTTGAACTAGTTGACCTGTTTCAATTTAAGCTGTTTTTTTAAAATTTTAACCGTTGAGATAAGCACATGACCTAGATTGACCATGCATGCATAACTAAACATAGGGATAGAATTTGTGGTTACCTCTCAAGGTCTTTAGCAAAGAAATATATTGCAATATTTTCCTCTTTTACACCACTATTTTCAAACTGTGTGGGCCAGGCACTAAGACGTGATACCCCATTCAAAAGAATTTTATGAGGAAAACTGTTCACGGCTTCAACAACTCTTGGTGATGCACACATTGACAAGTGTGCCTGTAAACCATCCCAAAATTCAGCTGCTCTACCACTTCTGTTAATCTCAAAACCGCCCCTATAAGAAAAATAACTGTTTAAAGAAATCAAATCCAAACAATAAAAACAGAAGAATGGAATTGAAAAAGAAAGTAAGAAACCATACTGCCAGATGCATTCATGATCAGGAATAGCTGAATTCTTTAAAAGAGATGACAATGCCACATCATCATGGTTGGATAATCCAGTTGTCAAAGGCTTATGACTGTTACCATTCGACTGCTTCAAATGATCAACACTATAAGTTCGTGAAATTTGCCCATGCCAATCAGTTGACGGCACCTCAGCAGAAGTCAAACTCACAGCACTTCTTGAATGTGGCACACGGTCAACAATGGCTGCATCATTGTTCACGGTCGGGACAGATGACTCGTCTGGTTGATCTGCAACTTTGCTCTTTCTGTAAATTCCAGGCTTTTTAAGCAACGCTGCTTCGATTGCATCTTTTAACTTATTTTCTCCATTTTTCACGTCTTTTGAGATTTTAACAGCCGATGCGTTATTACCAGAAGACCCTTGTAAAACTTGACCTGTTTGTTTATTATTCTGATAAAAAACACCAGAAGTGCCCATTGTATTTTCCTTGATTCCATCAGCAAGATTAGTTGGTTCTTTAGATGTCACTTTTGACGAGTTCTCAGTAGCCTTATGTTCAACAGAATTGATATTTCCACTAGATGATGCATTCCCAACCTTAGTAGGAGATGATGGCAACTGCTTGTCAACATGACCTAATACAGAAAATTTTAAAAATACATGAAATTGTTGCAAAATAAATATTTCCTCTGAACACAAAAATTGATTTATGAAGCATAAATATGCAAAGACAAAACTTCTATAATGTAATTTCATTAATACATTATATTTTCTTTAAAATCCGGTGGCCCCACTTTTTAACGAGTTCCAATACTCAAATGTGAGCCTGACAAGTTACATGACCGCCCCTACCTTAGATGAGCCTGTTGGGCCCATTTGTGCATCTCTATTTCATAACTTGTACCCAATATGGAGTGAAGAAAATACCTTGAGAAACAGAAGCTTCTGCGCCTAAACTTACTGAACGGTCTTTTGGCTTTAATCCTGAAGTGATTTTACCATCGCCTTTTGACAATTTTACTTCAGAGTTGGGACCCACAGAACCTGAATTAGTCTCACCACGAGATGACGATAACCTATCGCCTTTTGGAGTCAAAGCAGAATTGGATGTATTTAATTTTACTGAATTAGTCCTTTCAAAAGTTCTTTCTTTCTTATTAATTAAATTGCTATGATCCTGAACATGAGCTGAATTTGGGGACAACATTTTAACTTTAGAACCATTTGGACCAAAACGCCCCAAGTTTGTAGATCTAAACGACATAGATTTAGACATTTCTTTGCCTGCTATTGAATCATGAGAAGCACGTTCTTTTGTTGATTTCTGCCTTTGAAGAACAACTTCATCAACAAGTTTAGTTTTAGACTTTGCATTTGGGAAACTGAAAGAACTGGATTTAGAAAAACCACCTGTAAATTCATCTACGAAATCAAACACAACTTCTACCGATATGACGTGACCATAAAATCAGTTACAATGTTACATACCTCGTAAAGATTGCAACTGTGGGCGTTTAACAAGAGAACGTGACCCTTCTGCAGACTCGTTATCAAAACGAGAATCAGAAGAAAACTGATGGCTGGATTTGACTTTTCCACGATCAACATCTTTGGTTGGCCCTGTGATCTCAAGAGCCTGTTTTTTAAAAGATGAAGATGACTCTAATTCTTCTGCACGTCTTTTTCCAGATACCTTCACAGCTGCTGAATCTGAAGATTGATCTTTTTCAACATCTTTCCTGTTCTTGTGTTGATTTTTTATTTTAGTTTCCTCCAATTCGCATTCTTCACATAACCAATCACCTTCTGGAACTTTATCTATCATTACTTTCATGCAATAGCTGGCAAAAGATTAACAATTTAATATCTTTATTAGTAAAATGATCCCAAAAAAACCGGAAATGACTTACGTGTGTTCAGCACCATCAAGACACTTAGAGCATACAGCAAGTAAATCCTCACGCCCTGCATCTCCACATATATCACACACTTTAACCTGACATCAACAAATACTTTAGCAAAAAAGGTACATTTTTTTAATAACATAACATGCACTGAAACAGAAAAAAAAGAAAACAAAACGTAGGTACTTACATCATGCTCCACAACATCTGATTCATCACTGCCATCTGTATGATGGCTTTGTGATGTTTCTTCTTCTTTCAAATGTTCTTCATGCATATTATCGCCATCATCGTTGGGTCCCACTTTTTCCTTTTGTTTGTCTACATTAACCTTATTATTATTCTCACATCCATCAGATCTAAGTGAAGATTTTTCTGCATGAAGATGATTACATGATCCTATCAAAAATTTTATAGTTGAGTTATCATCGGGAAAACTAACTAAAGGTGTAACAAAGAATGTACCTTCAATGTTTCTTAATCGATTAGCATTATCAGCATCGTCAGACATGTTTGCTCCATCATTGACCTTCTTTATATGACTAGCCTTCTTTTTAACTTTACTTTCAGCTTTTTCAGATTTAGCATTGTAGCTTGAACTTGTACTCTCAGAGTTGCTTGTTTCACTAGTTGCTTGCTGTTTGTATTCACGTGTTTTACTCTTAACAAGAGTTTTAACACCATTAGGTTTATCAGAACTTGCATTAGCTTTTTTCATTGGATCTTACTTAACATGCAGACAGGATGGATACAGATTAGCGTACAAGTCACAAATAGCAGCCTCTTACCTCCTTCATCAACTTGAAAAACACCTAAACATACATTAAGAACACCAACAAACAAGATTTAGTTATACTATTATCACAAACAACTAAAAATAGCAGCATATGAACCATAAACAAAGTGGATGTATGATTGCTATTAACAAAAAATTCAAGTAAAGTAGCATGCATGCCATTTTAACCAACCAACTAACTAACTACATATGAGAACACTGTAAATCATAGCTTCTAGCTTGAATGATGTATCAGTTGGAGACCCTTTCTGAAGACCCCATGGATTATCCTGACATGTCTGACAACATGTTGTCTAAGCTAATAAACAGCGCTTTACTAAATATAGCATAAACTAAAAGAATGTAAGATCAGCTTATGACAACAAGCAGTCAGCCTTCCATTTATGCAATAGGTCACGAATAAATTGGATTATCCTGCAAGGTCTGAACATGTGTTATCAAAGGTAGCAACTTTATATTTTTACCAGTATCTGATTTTTTAATCACACCTTAGATTGCTAAAATTTGAAAATGATAACCTTAATTTGAGTCTTTGAAGCGTATTGCATAAATGTATAGGTGACTGCTTCTTGTCATCAGTTGACCTTACAGTCTTTAAACACATGCTATTTTTAGTAATGACGTGTGAATATTGTGATTCATAGACAACTTATATAATTATTAGAGCGAGCCCCTGTGTAACAAACATGTTTTAACCAACCTGTTTTTTGTCCCCCGTAAACAAAAAACCTGGACCCACCACGGATATCAGACCATGCACAATGTTTCTACTTTCAAAAACCTCACGCTACACAACCAATGCATATCTAATAACTACATATGTAATATCGCTCACAGAATAGTATTCCATTATCCAAAAATACCAACACTAAATTTAGCTAGCTAACTATATAGCATTCATGCACATAACTTCTAAGTTCTAACATAAGACAAACTACAAGAATTCATGTAAAATAAACCCTAATAAACCAGTACTCAACTCACAAGTAATAATTCAAAATATGGACAGTCAGTCAGTCATCTAGAAAACTAAAGTTAAGCCGATCAAAAGCACGCCCCAATTAACACTATTCCATTATCCAAAAAATTCATCACTAAATTTAGGTAGCTAGGTATATAGCATTCATACTCATAACTTTTAATACAAAAAAACTACAAAATTCATGCAAAATAAACCCTAATAAACCAGTACTCACAAACAATAATTCAAAACATGGACAGTCAGTCACATATATTATACTAATACTAAAGTTAAACACGACCCGACTACGGTTGCAACCCACTGGAATCCTCACGTATTACACTGAAAGCTTCATTTCAGAACAAAAACCAGTAAATGCGTACTCCAACACAACACAAAACCCTAGAATTGATTCATCATCTGTTTATAATTTCAAAGCAGTTTCCATCTGCCAGTCTACCACATGCTATCATAAACAAATTAAAAACCAATAAAATACCAAGCTAAATTTAGACAGACAGTCACATATATTATACTAAAGTTAAACACGACCCGACCACGGTTGCAAACTTGCGATCCACTGGAATCCTCATGTATTACACTAAAAGCTTCATTTCAGAACAAATCCAACAAATGCATACTCCAACACAATTCAAAACCCTGGAATTGATTCATCATCTGTTTATAATTTCAAATCAGTTTCCCTCAGTCAGTCTATCACACACTATCATAAACAAAATCAACTGATAAATTACCAAGACTAAATTTAGCTAGCTAGCTATATAGCATTCCTACATATAACTTCTAACACAAGTCAACCTCGAAACTAAAATATGCGACCCGAACATGATTCTAACACACTGAAATCTTCACATGTTATGCTACAACTATATAGCATTCCTCCATATAACTTCTAATACAAGTCATCTAGAAAACTAAAATGCACGAACTGTAAATGGTTCCGACACACTGAATAATCATTAGAGAACAAACTAGCAAATGCATATTCCAGCACAATCCAAATACCTAAAACTATTTCATATGTCAGTCTACCTTACAATATTACAAACAAAATGCACAAATAAACAACAATCAATAACCCTAGGTATATATACACAATCAACACAAAATTAACCTATAAACACAATAAAACATACATCGAGAAACCGACCGATTAGAACCGCCGTCAATTAACCTATCCTTCTTCGGTTTACACCACACTCAGTCTACACCACACTATCAAAAACAAAATGCACAAATCAAACAACAACAACAACAACAACAATAATAATAATAATAATAACCCTAGGTATATGCATCTGTTTCATCAGTCAGTCTACACCACACTACCACAAATAAAATGCAGAAATCAAATAACAACAACAACAACAGCAACAACAACAACAACAACAACAGCAACAACAAGAAGTTAGTAACCCTAGGTATATGCATCTGTTTCATCAGTCAGTCTACACCACACTACCACAAATAAAATGCAGAAATCAAATAACAACAACAACAACAATAACAACAGCAACAACAACAACAACAATAATAATAATAATCAATAATAAGTTAATAACCCTAGGTATATATGCATATGTTTCATCAGTCAGTCTACTACACCACACTACCACAAACAAAATGCACAAATCAAATACTAAATTAAAAATCAATAACAATAACAATAACTTAATAACCCTAGGCATACGCAATTAACCTAAAACCACAACAAAACGTACATCTCAAACTCGACCGATTAATCAACCGATCGTTCTTCGGTTTCACCATCCGCAAGCAGACGATCAATCGGAACACGAATCGCGTTAATTAACGCGAAATTAGAGCTCAAAAAGTCAAAATAAAGGTGCGGAAAACGGTTAATTAACGTTGAAGGATTGTGATTCTTACAGATTGATTGATTGATTTGTGAAGAATCTAGGGCACGAATTCAATCACCAGTGATGAATATACATACATACATACATATACATACATTTGGGAGTGTTTGGTTTGGTTTGGTTTGGTTTGGTTTAAAGGTTTTAAGATAAAACGATAATATTATTACTATTAATCGGGTTCCCAAACAGTAGAGGATTTAATTTCTTCTTGTATTTATGGGGTTTAAATGTGTGAATTGAATTCCATGGTTAAGTTTTAAATACAAGATACTTTCTATCGTATCACCTTTAACATATTTGTTTTAAACGATCCGTGACTAGCGAAATCCTAACGCCGTTAGTTACTTGTTGCCGGATAAATGTTTTGTCGGAAAAGTCACATTTTTTTTAGAAAACACCACCTGAACACCGCCACCCGCCACCACCAATTGACTCACTACCAACCAGCCACCACCACTTCCACTTGAGCACCGCCAACCGATTTTGACGATAGTTATGGGGTTCTGGCGACCTCAATAATTGGGGCTTTTACTATAAAAATGTTTCTAAAGATCTGATACATAGTTACAAAGATGTTTGGACAAAAATGTTGAGTTTTCGGGGAAAAAATGTGAGTTTCTGGCTGAAAAAGTTTTTCCAGCGACCTGAAACTAACGGCGTTAGGATTCTGTTAGTCGCAGACCGTTGGGAACAAATACTTTACAAGTTGGAGCCGACAACAACCAAAAGACGATAGATGGCATTAATAAAAACCAATATACCTAAATAAAATAATAACAATAATAATAATAATTTCTATCTTTTTGTAAGTAGGGTGACCTTCGGATCGGGACAGATGTATAGGCTTCCTTTTGAGGATGTGTCGGCCTATGAGCCTAGAACCCGACGATTAAATAGATATTGGGTGGATCAGTAGACCGTTGATTCAGATCATTGTTTAAAGAAATGTAAGTTATAAGATTGTATTTTTTGTATTGATGGTGTTTAATGTGAATCAAATTATATGGTAAAAGCTAAAAGTTTAAATGCTTGTAATGATAATGATAATTTTTTTAATTTATTTTGGTAATTATTTCAATTCAATAAATATTAAAAAAAATTATGTATATCTTTTGTAATGATCATAGTATCTGGGTTCAAGTTCTGTTTGTGATAATATATATATATATATATATATATATATATATATATATATGTGTGTGTGTGTGTGTGTGTGTGTGTATGTATGTATAGGGTTTGGATCAAATACAAATGAAATTAACGTGCTAATTATGAGAATCAAGTAGAGTAATTATAAATATGTTAACTTTTCCATATATATATATATATATATATATATATATATATAGGGTTTTATGTTGGGCCAGGGAGTTTTTACATTTATGTTGGGTTAGTTTTCGAAGGTGGAATGAAGATGATCGGGTGGGTCAGTCTTATTGCAGACCTTCGTCTTCACGGGTTGTTGTTGAAACCGACTCCTCCGCTTGGCGTTGTCCCTATAGTTGAACTGCTAATGCCTCCGATTAGAGATTTCACAATGCCATAGGATTGATTGAAGTTTCTGGCCGGGTAACCTTTCATTCCTACACCCAAACTAAAGGCTTGGCCTTTAGTGATCCAAATAGTTGTTATCTATGGTGGGTTTCTTCCTCAGGGTACTCTTCAGGTCGGGACTGGATAGGGCGGACTGATGTACGAGTTTTCATTAAGGGACGTACCAGCCTAAAACCTGACGATTCTATACTCGAGTAATTGAGATAATCGAGCAGGTCAATGGACCGTATTGTATAAACTTGTAAGGTTGTATGCTATGGTGAGGGGCATCGAAGCCACTCCACAGTGCCACGTGGGCACCGGGGGCCTCGAAACCCTTCTCCATAACGTCCCGCTATGGTTAAAGCCCCCTTAGGCGTCCCATTATATATATAAATATATATGTATATGTGTGGATGAGAGTTCGCCCTGCTTGCGGTGCGCGCATATAATGTATATACGTGTGAACCCTCGGGTGGGCAAAAGTAAAATTGCACTAATTTTAACGTTATTTTACTAATCTCGTGAAAATAACGTTAAAAGTGGCAGAAGGTTAATCAGGCATCATGTGGTGGCGTTGATAGCCGAAAGACAATGGTACATGCACCAATCAGCCGGTGTCCCGATGATTGAGTGCTATGTGCCTTATGTCCAAGGCTTGATGCAAAACTACTATCGAGCCGGGGGTCTCATCGGAAGCAGCCTCTCTATCCCTATGGGGTAGGGGTAAGGCTGTCTACATCTTACCCTCCTCAAACCCTACCATAGCTTGGCTATTGGTGGGATATACTGAGTACGATGATGATGATGTGGATGAGAGTGAGAGAGAGAGAGGAAGAGAGAGAGAAGGCGCCGGTCGTCTAATGCCCCCCCCCCCTCCGCACCTGCCTCCACAACGCCCCCGACGGTGTTCCTCTCCTTCGGCGTCTTTCTTCCCTCTCCAAGACGCCCATAGTGAATAGCGTAATAGTCTTTTGGGAATAGTGAGGATAAAATTATGATTTCAATATTCATCCCATGCGGAACACGTGTCTAAACATGTGGATTTCTTCAAAAATACACCTTTCAATGATTATTAAATTGGGGGTGATGACGTATAGATGAATATTAATATTATATATGCACTATTGGATGGACATATTTTTCAAGATTTAAAATTAAATGTATTTTACCTACTTGTCTTTCACGCATCATTTTATATTGAACTTGTAATAGTTGCTTTAAACCCGTACGCAACAGAAACTCGGTTGGTATCGATTAAATTCATTATGGTATTGGTTCTTATCATGTTAAAAATTTATGGGGTTGTTTGTATAACTTAATGAAACTTGAGGGTTATCATATTTAAAAGTTGTAGGGTTGATTGTGCAATTAATGGAACTTGGGTGTTACCATATTAAAATGTAACGGGGTTAATCTTGTAACTAATTGAAGGTAGAGGAGTATCGTATGTTTTATTTGCACAAGTTAAAATTGGTATCGTATGTTTTAATCGCACGGAGTAAATTGTATACCTAAATGAAAGTTGTGAAGTTCCGTATGTAAATAGGTGTGTAGGTACTATACTTGTAACTAAATGAAACTTATGGGTACAATATGTAGATATTGTTGTAACTAATGTAGGGAGATTATACTAGACGCTCATGATCAAGTTAAGTCCCACTCGAAACAATCACCATGTCTCAATTCGAAACGCTTGGGTCAGAGTAAATCCCAAGTCTAGACTGGTAGTTCCCAAATTAGAACTAGTTTTAGAGCAATGTCAACTTCCCTCATCAAGTAGTATTATTCGTGTAAGTATATACTCCAAATTATGTAATTAATTATTTTATTTCAAATAGGTTTTTGAATATTTTAATACCATTTTAAATGCTAGTAAATACATTGATAGACGTTACATGGGTCGCTTTGGGCCAACGAACCATGAACCAACTGTTTTGGGTTGGTTCACCGGTTATACACTTGTACATGCACCTAAGGATGAGCATACGAGTATGGGAACTGATATCGGTACCAAACAAATTCAGTATCATCGGTATCAATTCGGTACCAATTTTTTGAGTTTTTGGGTTCTAGCATTTGGTTTCATTAATCGACAATATAATACTCGTAGAAGCTACATTTGCCGAAGCCACGGACTTACGAATTTGTCCACACATTTCATTTATTATCGAAACGCCCCTCCCATGTAGTTCCAATGCGCTTGTGGTAGGGGTGTTCTTCGTGCTATTTTTTCGGGTTTCGGGTTGTTCGGGTTTGAGCTCAAAGCAAATTGACCCAAAAATCGATCCAAATAAGTTTGGGTTGAACGGGTCAAGTAAAATTGGGTCGAGTTGTTCGGGTCGGGTTTGGTATTCGGGTACGCTTAAAAAAGACACCCCTAGCTTATGGCACCAAAACCAGTCATGCTTCGTAAGATCAAGACTTGCATGCTAAAATACTTGAAGCTTGAGCTCCTCTTGATTGAGACTAGTTTTTCAAAATCAAGCTCGACTTGTAACAGGACTTGATTGAGACTAGTTTTCAAAATCAAGCTCGAGCTCATCTTGATTCATGCATTTAGAATCATGTAACACAACCCATATAACCTATTTATCTAAAATGCGTCCAACAAGTTTGCCGGAAGTAATTAAATTGTTACATGTATTACACAAATAAAAAACGAAGGGTTAAAACATGTCAACACAAATAAAACAGGTTAACCCAAACACGAAAACATAATATCATACACAAAAGTGTGATCCAAGATTTTGACATTTTGCATACATAAATCAACCAAAGTTTATAAAAATGAAGAAATAGAAGGAAGCCATCATATTCACAAGTTTAAAAAAAGAATCACTATCAATGCACATCCATAAGTCATAATAATAATCCTTCAACTACCAATTATCATCACAACATTCCTTCCTTCATTACACTCCATATTTCTATATATATAATTTTAAATTTTAAATTTCAACCATCATGCAATCCTTCCATATTCATTTCCACCATGAGAAGATGGCACGATGTTGGCCGCGATCGGATGGTTGCCCCTACGCCCTACAAAAACATATAAAAACGTCATATCAGACAGTTTTGACTTATTTACTTATAATTAGCTCGATTTAGGTTTAACTTTAAGGAAATGAGTCAAAAAAGTATATCATCACTAGTTAATATAATCCGGTTTAGAAAAGCATGGAATAAAGAGATGTAACAAGTCAACCCGACACGACCCGACCTCCCACAAAAAAATACACATAGCCCAAATGGAGCAAATCGGTTCTTTACTTGTAAGGGCAAAATAGTCATTTTAGTAAAGTAGACAGCCCAAATGGAGCAAATCGGTTCTGTACTTGTAAGGGCAAAATAGTCATTTTAGTAAAGTAGACAGCCCAAATGGAGCAAATCGGTCCTTCACTTGTAAGGGCAAAATAGTCATTTTAGTAAAGTAGACAGCCCAAATGGAACAAATCAGTTATTTACTTGTAAGGGCAAAATAGTCATTTTGGTAAAAAGTAGACAGCCCAAATGGAGCAAATCAGTTCTTTACTTGTAAGGGCAAAATAGTCATTTAGTAAAAAGTTATTGAACTTTTAACACCGGTTAGTGGGAAGGACGAAAAAGTGTGACAACATACAAACTTCAGGGACGTTTTTTGTACTTGCTAAAGTTAAAGTTCAAAAACTGCAATTTACTATATATTTAATATAACTCGCCAAACGGGTATAATTGAACTTAGCTAAAAAAATAAAACCTCGTAAATAAATTTATTCGGTTAATATATTAATGCAACTTTTGTAATCATATTTGTCATATTTGAGACGCTACTATTTTACAAACCAGAAACCAAACCCGACCCATTTCAACATGTATTGAAAAGCATCTATGTTTGCCCGATACCGAACCAAGGACAAGTCAATATAAGAGAAAAGGAAAAGGTTGTTTTAATGTTAATAAAAACCCCTAAAAAAATTAATAAAAAAATCATAACTCAAAATATAAATCAAAAACGAAAAAAGTAAAATAACTAAAGCGTTTCCTCCGTTGTCCTCGTTGGTAAAAAAAAAATCCAGAACCCGTTTTGACCCGTTCCGACCCGGACCCGTTCTGACCCGAACCTGTTGACCCTAACCCGTTCCGACCCGAACCAAAACAACCCTTTTTTTAGTTGACCCATTCTGACCCTAGCCCATTTCGACCCTAACCCGTTCCGACCCATGACCCGTTTCGACCCAACCCATTTGCCACCCCTAGTTTTAACATACCCCATGGTGCATTGTTGTTGCTTCCAGGTGAACGTTGACCCGCTGAACTGTAATTAGAAAGTGGGGCCTGGACCTTGACATGATGATTCCATTCACCACCACGTCCGCCCGCACCCATTGACCGCCCGTGACTGAACCGTTGAACGGGCTGTTGACCCAACCGGCTAGGTGGAAATTGAGAGTAATGAGGCGTTAAATGGGACGAACTCATGTTCATCATAGGGGATGATTCTGCATGTGTGTATGCTTGCATAGGCCCGTTCGGCCTGCATGGATTAAAACACTAATTAAATCGAATAAAGCAAATAACCAAGTAAAAAAATTGATTGAACGGGTCGTGCCCAGATTACACAATTTGAAGTGTGCGCGAGTTAGGTTGATGTTTTTGACATGAGTAAAAATATGGGTTGCGGTCGTTCAACCTGCCAACCCGCAACCGTCAACTGACAAAATTGACCCCCTAAATTTGTATGAAGAAAAAAAAAAATTTTTGCCGATTAAAAGATGATGACATGGCATATACCTTTGTGATGACATATTTGAGTTTGGCATTTGATTGAATCGTCCGACTCCAGCAAAAGATTCTGCAGGAGCAAACGGTTGACTAATTTGCATAGCCTTATTAAATTCCATTGTCATGTTGCTTAATTCGGAACCATCATCTTGCAGAAGCAGTTCATCACTGAAAAAAAAATTATAACAAGTTTCAGGAAAAAAAAAATAGTAAATTTCAGAAAAAAGATATTAATAATTTTCATAAAAAATAAAAAATAATGACATCAATCATTACCTATAATTAGGATCCCAGTCCCCAGGATCAGGCAACGAGTACTAGCCTCAGGCTTGTCATGACTAACACCTTTAGGATGCAATAACGGTTTACCTGAATATGACCCGGGGGCCCCACCATGGGCCCCGACATTTCCACTATTCCTCTGCTGTTGTTTCCAGCTTCCAACGTTTAAATTCGGTGAACTAACATCTGGAAACTGCCCTTGCCAATGCGCCGAAGGCGCACTTTCTTGAGTTGGTAAATTACCAGAATACCCCCACCCTTTTCTTCTATTCATCTGATTACCTTTTCCAAGGGGCGACCCGTGAGGATTCCCCCCTCTAGCAGGTGAACTCGGGCCATAATGTCCGGGAGATCCAGCTGGCACCTGGCTATAGGGCGGAGTGAACTGTGACGGGCTTGTACCGAGTGACATGGGTGCGAAATTGCCAGCTGGACTGAACGCGAACCCGTTTCCGTGAGGCATTTGCATGATTCTTCGTCTAGCATCGGGACTGGTTCCGAGAACCGGGTTGTTTTGCGCATAATGGTTCATTGCAGACGGGCCCACCGGTGAATAATATGCAAGCATGTTACTGTTGTCTCCATAACTGCCATAACTACTTCCAAGTCCAGTGTTGTCATTGTAACTGCCATGACTACCTAAACTTCCAAAATTGCCCCCGTGTGGATAAGGCATTAGTTGAATATGAGAGTTGTACATTGCAACTCGATTCCCGCCAAAAACCTGCATGGAATAACAATGACCTTCAGATAATCAGTTTAACTAAAACGGGAAGTTTGAGTGTGCGTTATATGCCAATCCAAACGACCCCTAAACGAGGTTTAACTTAAAAACCAGATATTACTCACATTAGGCGAGAGACCTGCAGCAAACCAATGACCTTCGGCTGGATGATGATCAACCTTCACATTATGCAAAACGGGCTGCAAAAAGAGGGAGAAAGTTTTTTTTATTATATATATATATATATATGAGGGGTGGGGGGGGGTTAACATTTAGAAGGGTCAAAAAGGTACTTTTTCATAAATTAGTAAGTACTACTTACCACACGAGGAGTCTCGGGAGCAGGTTTATAAGGACAAGTAAAAGGTTCACCGGTAACAAAAGGGTGCTTAGAAGCCTGCAGCATAATATCAGCATTAAAACTGTAGCGATAATAAATAAATTCTATATGAAAACATAATATTAATATCATTAAGAACCTGCAAAGGTGACCACCGCTTAGCTGGATCAAACTCCACAAGTCCCTTCAAGAAGTCGATCAGCGACAGTAGCAACTGACTTTCTGTAACATTTTTGTCATTATATATAATGTTTAAAATTTCGGGAGAAAAAAAGTTTAATAATTTATGAAAATATATAGAGCTAATAACCTCTAATAATAACTTCTTCTTTCAAATCTTTCCTGTAAGGATACTTTTTCACAATTCCTTCGAGATTCATGTGATTGAAGTACTCTTTTCCTATTGCCGGTTTTTTCATCTCTCTCTAAAAAACAAAACACGAAGATTAAAATAATAATTACATGAAAAAATAACCGAAAATGAAAAACGAGCACTTACCGCTTCGTATTCTTCTTCGCTTAAAGCTTGATAAATACTTCTTCCAGAAGAAGAAGCTTGACTACCATCTTCATGGTTTACGTTCCCGACACACTTAAAGTATTTGCTAGTGTTTTTGGCCTCCTTCAACACATAATCAGGCGGTTGTTGCCTAAATAATTAAAAAAAAACTTAAAACATTAGCTAAGAGCATAAATCTTTTAGATTCAAGAATTATGAGGAATATAATATGTACCCGATTATTTTTATCATTCTTTTTAGAAGATCAAATTCTGATGCCCCTGGAAAAAGTGGCAGCTCGAGAAATAGTTCAGCAACTATGTATCCAAATGACCACATGTCAATCGCAGTTGTATACCTAACAGTGATTAAGGTCTAACATAATAATAATAATAATAATAATAATAATAAAAATAATAATATAATAATAATAATAATAATAAAAATAATAAATAATAATAATAATACAATAGAAGATTTAGAATTCAAGGATACTGATAGCCGAGAACAACTTCAGGTGATCTGTAATATCGACTTTGAATATAAGAATAAACGGTGTGATCTTCCATGCATGCAGATCCAAAGTCAATGATTTTGACTCCTGGTGGCTCATCTTTGGTTTTAGAACTAATAATAAACAGCAATAACAGAAAAGTTATGGTGGAAATTTCGACTTGTTTACTTATCAACGGGTTGATCGGGTTGTGTTATCTTAAACATGTCAAACTAAACAACTTAGCTAAAAGAAGAACAGGTCAAACGGGGTTGTAATCACAAATGATGCATGAATTACTTAAGAAAGGTATTATTTTTTTTATGTAAAAAGTGTTTGCAGGTTAACCTGACCTGGGCTGTTTTGACCCGTTTCAACCCGACCTGTTCCTGCAAAAGGAGCTTACCCTGTGCATAAAAGGATGTTTTCGGGTTTAAGATCACAATGGATAATAGCGGCATCCTTCATCAAAGCTAATCCATATAAAATCTAGTACAGAATATATAAATAATTAAACAAGGCACAAATAATTATCACACACAAACAATATTAAATTTAAAATATTTTAAAACAAATAACCTGCTTTGAGAATAGCTGCACAATGCTCAATGATAATCCACGAAACCGATTTAGCCTTAGAAGCTCATACCTGATGTAAAATCACAAACAAAACAAAAACTCATAAAAATTTAAAAACCCTAATATGAATCTGATAGAAAATGATTTATATACAACAAATGAAAACTTACAAATTCGACTCAAGCATTTCAAAAGCTATGCATAAATGGCGTTGATATACAAAGTAATCATAAATTCGAACAATGTGATGTTTATCGTCAGGGTCAAACTTTTTGTTTAACTGAAAATTACAAAAAATTAGGCGACATAAATAAATGATTAATAGGTTAATACTAATTCATTTTAAATTCAAAATCCTAGCTAAACACTAGATATTTATTTACCGTTGTCAAAATTGAAACTTCAACCAACGCCTGTTGATAATAAGCAGGTTGATTTTTAATAACTTTAACCGCAACAAAACGACCAAGCTCCACAACCCAACATTTAGCAACCTGCCCGAATGTCCCCTGCCCGAGCATATCTTTTACAATATATCTGAAAATAATGGAAAAATAAAAAAATGTGATTAAACATATTCAAATATTCAATTAAACTAGAAAAATAAAGTGAAAACATTAACCTTCTTTGAGTTTCGGAATTAATCAGGGGACAGTTAACACTCAAAATAAAGTCTGAATTTTCATTATCAAAACCATCATTGAGTACTCCGGCAGATGGGCTTGTTAAAAACCGTTTAGGGTTTAATTCATCTGAATAATTAAACTCTGGATTGCACAGCCGGTATGTCTCAACTAAACCCTTGGTTAATCTTGATACCAACTGCAAAATATAATGAAATGCACATGCTTTTAATTAAGAACAAGGATGATGTTACTAAATATTAACGAAGTTTCAATTTGTTTCATACTTTCAATGAGTTATTTTAATTTAACTACCTACCCTGCAACCTACATTGCCACTTACGTGTATTGATAATCTTGATAACTACTAAAAACACTAACTTTATTCTAAAATCCATTCTCAATAACTTCAATTAAATAGGTAATCAAGCATAACATATCATATGATCAAATTGTATCAAAAGAACGTATTTTGATCGGTGAAAATCACTCACAGGTCTTTTAACAAAAACACCCAAAACTGAAACTTGGTTAGTCTTGACACCAACTGCAAAATATAATAAAAACGCACACGCTTTTAATTTAGAACAGGGAAAATGTCACTAATTATTAACCAAGTTTCAGTTTTGTTTCAAACTCACAATGTTACAAGTTATTTTGGTTAAGTACCCTGCAACCCACATTACCACTTACATATGTCGACCTAGCTTTCCAGCTGTGTGACAGCTGTTAGGATTAAACTCACACACGAAACCGAACACACACACGAAAGCAATAAACGAACACGAGGATTTAACGTGGTTCGGTCTAAACTGACCTACGTCCACGGGTGGCAACTAGGTATATCTTTATTGAGTGACCAATATTACAAGTACATAATGTTGTTTATATAGAGACTGAACTAGGGTTAGTAAATTATTATGCAAGAAATCTAAACCGGGCCGGGCTTGGGCCCGACCGCCCACACCCGTCTCCTCTTTTGACTTCATATAATAAACCGGGCCAACAAGGCCTACGAACCCAACAATCTCCCACTCGGAGGCCTTGAGTACTCTCGTCTGCACTCCTGATTGTACTTCTGTAATCTGAACATTAAACTTCTTCTAGTTGCCACCGCCTTCTCATCAATTAACCTGAAGGCCCGTTGAAGCTCCCCGGAGCTCCAACACGTCAGTCATGGCTGAAACTGCCCCTGACCCGTTCTCTGTCCCTACCGGCTCCCACTGTAACGAACTACCGGATCCTGAGATAACCTGAGAACAAACACTCTCCATATTCAGCAAGTAATTCATTGGAGAGACTTCTACAGCTGGAATACTGGTTTTCTTAATCCACTGTCGACCTGGAACTGTAACTGAAACACGACCTGTGCTCCCACTATCACGATGTCCCCCAACTGATTTAACCTTCCTAGCTCGTTCATCCTGAATCTTCACTTTGGCTCTGGGTTTGTTACTTGCAAAACGAACCTTCTTCTGCCCACGAGATTCTGTGAACCGGATTTTGTCTTTCACCAAAACTGGATCCACTCCTTTTGATGACATATCGACCATATACAACGAACCCATTTTCTTGCCACGAGCAACAACGAGATTCCCTTTGACTACTTTCCACTGCCCATTCCCGAACTTAACATCGTGCCCCTGGTCATCCAACTGCCCAACTGAAATCAAACGTTTCTTCAAACTTGGAATAACCCTCACGTCTTTCAAAGTCCAAGAAGTACCGGCTGAAGTTATCAAATCAACGTCTCCCATACCCGTAACCTCTAAAATATCATCATTCGCTAGTCGAACCTTTCCAAAATCCCCAATTTTAAGATTCTTCATCGTTTCACTACAGTGAGTGGCATGAAACGATGCACCAGAATCCATCACCCAAGCATCAACGCTACTCTCAACACTACAAACCAAAGCCTCATCACTACTGACCCCGTCATCTGTGTCGTCTTCTGTAACGTTCACCTCTTTCTTACCATTCGGACACTGATTCCTGAAGTGTCCTTTCTCTTTACAACCCCAACATTCAATATCCTTACGAGTCTTAGACTGACTCCTCTTCCTGCTCCCACTGCCTCGCTGTTTTCCCCTACCTCTACCTTCTGTGACTAGCATATTGCCTGATGATTCACCTGAACTTCTGCGTCTTGAATCTTCTCCCAGAATCAGATCTCGAATCCCATCGAAAGTAATATTTGTAGACGAACTACAAACTGCAGTCACTGTTTGCGACCAACTGTCGGGCAAAGAGGATAATAACAAGAGGCCTTGAACTTCATCATCAAACTTAATGTCAACTGACACTAAGCGGGACAAGATCGAATTAAGATTATTGATATGAGTTGTAACTGACCCACCCTCTTTCATTCTTGTTGTCACTAGCTATCGGATAAGATAGACTTTATTCGCTGCCGAAGGCTTCTCATACATGTTGGATAGCGCCTCCATCATACCACGTGCTATGGTTTCTTTCATGATGTTAAACGCCACATCTTCCGACAACGACAATGTAATACAAGCCCTAGCTTTCTTGTCTAACTTCTTCCAATCTGCTTCTGACATCTTTTCTGGTTTTTCATCCTCAAACACTACATCCAAGTCTTTCTGACAAAGTAGTGCCTCAATCTGCATCTTCCACCAACCGAACTTCTGTCCGTCAAACTTCTGTATCGAAAACTTTCCGTCTTCTGCCATAACAATGACTAAAACGAAAAACTGGATAAAAAACAGAGACAGACACAGCAACACGAGCCTGAACTTAACGACCGTTCTACTGAACTCTGTTAAACAATCAACCTATTTAACGTGCAGCTGAATAACGAACTAAAAAAACAGAAAACTGAAACTTTAAACTGAAACGATAAAACCTGACAAACGCGGTTGGTACTGGTTCTAAGTTTCTTTAAATTTCTTCTGACTTGAAACTGTTCTTCAACGAAAATAGGATCTTGATTCGCTCGTTCTTGACTCGACCTTTGCTTAACTGAAGTCTCTTGTTCAAATACTCAACCAAAAGAAAAGCTAAAAATAGTTTTTTTTTTTTCTTTTTACTTCATGTTACTGTGGATAGCAACAAAGAAATAAGTCTTCCTTCCTTTACTCTTTCTTGAAAACTCACGAACTCCAAGATTAAATAATAATTCAACTTCTTTTCAATTTGCTCAATCCCAACCAACACCCGATGAACAAAAGAAAAAAAAATCAAACTCACTGCCACTTACTAATGCTTTAACCCTATCAGCAAGTGACCGTGTACAGTGGTGGTTATACGGTGGTTAATAGCTTTCAAACATAACCCAATTACAACCCTTTAATCGGCGACGGCTGGGTAATGAAACCCTAATCGCTAACCTGCAGATGACGACGACGAGCGGAAGCAACAGAACCAAGGTGGCGACTGCGAGATTGCAGCTGAACCCTAAAACAGATCTGGTGCGATGGCGTAACAGGCGGCTGAACCGGTTCAACGTGTTCTTCGTGTGATCCCGAACCTAAGCTCTGATACCACTTGTTAGGATTAAACTCACACACGAAACCGAACACACACACGAAAGCAATAAACGAACACGAGGATTTAACGTGGTTCGGTCTAAACTGACCTACGTCCACGGGTGGCAACTAGGTATATCTTTATTGAGTGACCAATATTACAAGTACATAATGTTGTTTATATAGAGACTGAACTAGGGTTAGTAAATTATTATGCAAGAAATCTAAACCGGGCCGGGCTTGGGCCCGACCGCCCACACCCGTCTCCTCTTTTGACTTCATATAATAAACCGGGCCAACAAGGCCTACGAACCCAACAATAGCTTACGTGGCGCCACGTCATCATATAGAACGAGGTAACACATATTGCAAGTCTAAGTATCAAAAAAATTCACTAGGGTTGAAAAAAAACTGAAACTTGAATACTTGATTACTACCAAAAACATTAACTTTATTCCAATAACTTCAATTGAGCAAGCAACCAAGCATAACACATTATATGAAATTACGAATGTATGATCAAACTACATAAAAAGAACATATTTCGATAGGTCAAAATCACTCACAGGTCTTTTAACAAAAACACCCAAATTCCGCTTCCTCGATTCCCCGTTCACAATCGAAGCATATGGTCAAAAAACAAGCTGTTTCGGACTCCACGGAACCAAAGCTGAAGCAGATGTCAACCTCTCATCAGCTGCCACCATAACCTTGACCTCTTCCATCCCAAAATTCAACTAACTAATGCATTAATCTTCCCTAAAGACTTCAATCCCATTATCATAACTAAAACCCCACAAATTCAAGATCCACCAAATCACTCCAAGATTGAAACTTTATCCAACAATAATACAAAAAGACCAACAATCTGACACAATTGATGGATAATATGATCTGGGTATTCAATAAAGACCCTAAATTTTCCACCAAATCACTCCAAGATTGAAACTTTACCCAACAATAATACAAAAAGACCAACAATCTGACACAATTGATGGATAGTATGATCTGGGTATTCAATAAAGACCCTAAATTTTCCACCAAATCACTTCAAGATTGAAACTTTATCCAACGATCTGACACAATTGATGATAGTATGATCTGGGTATTCAATAAAGACCCTAAATTTTCCACCAAATCACTTCAAGATTGAAACTTTATCCAACAACAATACAAAAAGACCAACAATCTGACACAATTGGTGGATAATATGATCTGGGTATTCAATAAAGACCCCAAATTTAACAGCTTTATGAGATGGGTGATGATGAAAATCAAGAAAAGATTGAAATAAAATGCGTGGGAATTGGGTTTCTTGATCAAGATTGAAAAGGGGTTTTAAAGATTGAAACAATTGTTGAATCAAGATTCTTTGTATTGTTGGATGAATGAGTCACGTCTAATTCATCTGTGTGTATGTGTGTGTATATATATGTTTGACGATAAGGTCATTAGATAGAAGAATGCTTGGAGTGTTATGTTAAAATTAGGGTTTATCTTATTTTGGGATCTAGTTTTGGCCAATTTAATCCCAAATTATTAGTTCACATTTTGGTAAGTCTTGTCCAAAGATAATTATGCTTTGGTTGCCATGATGTGTCATTGTGTTATTTTTGTTAAAAAAATTATATTTATTTGTATTGATTATTAAGTGTATTGTTATATTGCCATGATGTGTCATTGTGTATTTATTTGTATATGTCAATAAGTTAGTGGTAGAATGATAAGGAATAGACTTGGTGTTTCATTACTTCATGTGACTCAAGTTTGATTTAGTTTCAAAAACACCAGGGTGACTATGAGATACTAGATAGGTAGATTTCACTAGTTAGATCCTTGAACTGAACGGGTTTTAACTCACCGCACTGTCGTGCCTTCGAGCGAGTGTTCACGGGCGTTGGCCTTAGGTGAGGGTTTTTCCCAAATCGAAAGACGAGTGTATCCCGATGCGGTGAATTTAGTCAGTAGCCCATTTTAAGAATTCGTTGGCCGTTAAAAAAAAGTGTATTGTTATTATTATTAAAAAAATTCAATAGTTCTAAGAAAAGGTGTATTATTATTGTTGTTGTTATTTTTATTATTATTATTTAGTTAATTTGGTAAATATGAAGTTGTACATGTTATAAGTACTATAGGTGTTTGTAATTGTTTAAAAAGTTACATGAAGTTGGTCACAAAGTAATTATTATAAGTAGGGGTGATAAATTGATATGACTAAAAAAATTATTAGATTTTATGTTATGTTATCAAATGATTTATTTAAAAACTTAGTGTGTTTCTTTTTATGCGTAACAATGAACATTTATATGTATTAAAATTAAAGTGGTCGATCTGTCAACTAGAATTACAAGACATTTAAAAGCATGTAATATGTGTGTTTGACGCGCTACCTTGTTTACAACTTTATTATAATTAGAATTATGTTCGAGTTACATGACTTTTAGTGTGTATACTTTAGGTTGAAATTTTTTAGACGAATAAGTATGTGAGTTTTATTTGAGTTGTCAATTTCATCTTACCAACATGACACGACTATCAACATTTGTTATAATTTATTCACTAAATCCATGGTAATGTCATTTCAAATTCTTACATAAACTTTTCTTGAACGAGGAACACATACCACCCTAAAATCTACTCCAAAAATCAACTGGCTTTCACCTTACGGGACTCGAACACGCGTCAAGTTGATGAGAATAAACACCTGATGCTACTAGGCCAATAAATCATCACCAAATTTTTACACAGCCTACCATTTGGTTGACTTATTAGAATTTGATTACTTTGATGTTAAATATTTAACCTTTAATAAATATTCTTATTAGAATTTGATAATACATGCAAAATTAATGATAAATTCAAACATACATCTAAATTTCCATGTGTAATTAAGCCTGCATTGATCTGTTTCAATTAATATAATACAAATAATCAAATATAGTAAATATATATTACGATATAATACGACATAATATAACATAATATGACAACACAATATATGAATATAACATAAGATGACATATCATAGCATATTATAACATATTATAACGTTACATGATATAAGATGACATATCATAGCATATTTTCATATTGTACTAATCTTATTTAGATAAAACAGGTAACTATTATTAATGGTTATGATTGTGATTGTTGTTATAATTACTTTCAATAAAGTAAACTTTGAATGGTTTTTATTTTATTTTGTGTTTGATATTATCTTCTAAATAGATTTAATGTTATCTTTAACAATATATCTTCTAACAATATATATCTTTAACAAAACTATTATAATTGATTTACAATATATCTTCTAAATAGATTATCTAAAATTATCTTTAACACAGATATTATGATTTGTAAACCACTAAATTTGTAAACCACTAAATATACATAATGTTATCTTGCTAATAAGTTTTAATGTTCTTGAAGCTATCCACAAGGTTTGTGCAACATAGAGCAATAATCATATCGAAAAATAAATGAAAGAATAGACAAGAAAGAAAACAAAAGAGTCTAGACCAGTACGAGAAAATCAATCATGAACGAAGGACTAAATAAGAACGAATTTGGGGGTCACACGATATGCACAAATTTAACATGAAATTCATAAGTTTTGGTTTAGTCGATAAACGGGCTCGGATATGTTTATGGTTGAACATATAAACACATTTAACTAAACGAGCTGTGTTAGTCGACGAGGCATGCACTCAGGTTGCACGTTCAATCTGTCTGTTTTATGAAAAAGTTATAGATCTTTTTGATCGAACCTTGGAACGAAAAAGGTGGTAACCATGAATAATTTGGAACACAGTACATAATATAGTAAATGGATGAGTTTCATTTTAGAACTCTTAAATTATTTAAGAACTATTAACAACCAACTATTTTTTTATAAATTTATATATTGATATTATTCAAGTGTAATTTTATCACTTTTTATATTCATATTTCCCGATTAAAATTATGAAAATAAGTTTTTACACTGGTTATTGCATATTTGCATATATATCTAATATGTTTATTTACACATATGTAAACTTGTGATTCATATATGTAATCACAAATTTATATAGAGTTTCAGGATCAAATACATTTTATTCTTAACATTAAAACAGTGAGAACCAATTTGTTGTTATTATTAGGTTTGTTTTTATAGTTGTTTGCAGTTATTTTTTATTTGTATATGCTAATTTCTGATTATGAGACGTTATAAGTATTTGCTGATTTACATTTTGTTGTTATTATTAGATTTTTTCTTATGCTGTTATAAGTATTTGCTGGTATTATTTTGTTCATGATTTTGATTTTTTGTTGTAATTTTTAGGTATTTTTCTTTGTTATTATAAATCATTGTTTATGTATATTGGTATTTTAGTTAGTATTGTTTCTTATGCTCTCATTTTTTTATAAATTGGTCTTATTTCCAACGCTCTCATGTTAAATTAAAAGTACATGGACCTTCCCTTATATATAAAGTATGATAAAACCACTCCCAAATAATGTTGACACATAAAAAATTTTTAAAACAATTGTTGGCTGTTTAGAGTTCTTAAAAGTTCTTAAATTTTATGGAGTTCTTAAATGAAAACAACCCTATAGTAAATAAACTTAAGTTTATTAATTATTATTATTATTATTATTTTTGAGAAAATACCATAGATATGATGACTGCATATGCTTCTCTGCCTTGAAAGCTATCAATAGTTGCAATTTCAACTCCTCTAGCCAATGGGATTTCATCTAGACTATCCCTTAATAACTGCACTTGCGCGACATACGGAGATTGGACCGCGATAGCTGCAGGACTTACACCTGCATATAATATTATTATTATTATTATTATTATTGAACAGTATATAACATTTTTTTGAATAAAACCAAGAATACATACCTGCATATATCAATGACATAACATGTTGAACAACAATATCCACTTCTCCTTCGTTGTAAAACGAGCCCGTGCCAGCTAGGTCTAGCTGCTCCTCACAACCAGGTGATAAACTACCGTACGGTTTCCTTGTGTCAAGTAATAGCAACGGGCATTGTGTTATCCATGTGGGCTGCAGTAATGCAGAAATAATATTCATTAATAATGACTACAAGAAACAATAATCTTTACCAAATTATTTTCTTGAAATTATCATATTATCATTAAAATAACATAACTTATGCAATCATATCAGACATATTTATTTATATAAAAAAAGCAACTTTTTTTGGTGAAAAGTGTTATTGTAACTCAACCCATTTAGACCATTTTGACCCGTTAGCCAACCCTTCCCATACCTGTACAAAGGGGGGATCAACAAAAAGATGAGAACTCGACCCGTTTGGACCATTTTGACCCAAACCCATTATGACCCGTTACTCAACCTGTTTGGACCATTTTGACCCAAACCCATTATGACCCGTTACTTGACCCATTTTGAACCAAATCCATAATGGCTCGTTACTCGACCCATTTGGACCATTTTGACCCAAGCCCATTATGGCCCGTTACTTGACCCATGAACCAAATCCATAATGACTCGTTACTCGACCCATTTGGACCACTTTGACACAAACCCATTATGACCCGTTACTTGACCCATTTTAGACCATTTTGACCCAAACCCATTATGACCCGTTACTTGACCCAATTGTGCCATTTTGACCTAAACCCATTGTGACCCATTATTAAAACCATTTGGACCAATTTAACCTAAACCCATATTGACCCGTAAGCCAACGAGACCGTTTTCCCATCTTTAACCATTCACATACCTGCACAAAAGGGGAATCAACAAGAAGATGAGAAGAAACCGACTCCGAAGATTTCAACAACCCACCATACATCTCCTTTGAAGCCCAACTAGAAATCGCATCGTTCATTCGGTATTGAGTCGTTAATTTAGTTGCAAGAATCCCATCATGCAAACTTATAGCTTTTTCCAATAAAGACACTCCAAGACCACCTTCCAAAGCTTTCCTAGACAGAATCACGGGCGCCAGCTGGCACTGATCACCCGCAAGAATACACCTTCTTCCCAACAATATTGGAATCCAGCAAGACGGTTCGATAGCTTGGCCCGCTTCATCAATAACCACAAGATCAAAAGCATTCAAACGCCTGATACTCGGGTCAGCTGCACCCGTATTAGTGGTCAACACAACTTGCGCATTGGTCAATATTTCCTTAACCGTTTCTTTTTCTTTTTTCTTTAACTGTTTTCCCGTTTGCTTCAAAAGTTGTCGGATTCCAGCAGCCAATGAATCATCTTTCAAACACTGCCTCAAATCCTTCCTTAAATCCGACCGCTTTCTCTCGAGTTCAGTCCTAAAACTCGCGAGTTTCTCATTCACGATCTCGACTAACGACTTCGAAACGACAACCGGAGATATCCGTGCAGGATTCCCGAACCTTACGATATTGATCCCGACATCTGATAACTTTTCAACCATGTTATCCACAGCAGCGTTTGTGGGGGCGGTTACTAGCACGCGTTCACCTTGTTCAACGGCTCGAGTTATTATTTCCTTCAAAAGACCAGTTTTTCCGGTCCCGGGTGGGCCTTGAATGATCAAAACGGGCCGTTTTTTGTTCAAGCCTAATGAAATGGCCCGTTTTTGAGACGGGTCAAATTTTTGCGTGGATTTGGTTTCAGGAAGTTGTGACTCACTCCAGTCGGTGAACGAGTTGTTTTCTAACCATTTGATATCATCTTTGTCACCAAACAGTGTTGCTACAACTGCAATTGAAGGGTTGTTTTTGTGCAGACCTTTTTTCTGAAGCATCATCAGGGCTTCACAATTACGCTGAAATAAAATAAAGTAAAACATATATTAAGCTACGTTTAGTATCATTTAAATGATATGAATATAATTTGATCATAAACTCTAAGCAACTTAAGTTTACCACATTTTAAAATTTTAGTTTTAATGATACTTATCAGTCCCATAAAATTATTAAGCTAGACAAGTGCAGAAATGAATACGGGCCAAACGGGCCGAGCCAGGTTGAGTTGACCAACAAGCAAGTTTTTTACCTTTTTCATGTAAATAAAAAAAAACAGATAGTGCATTAACTATGAATCTGTGAAGACTGTGATTACAAAAACAATATTATTGCACTGATGCTTTTAAATATTTATAAAATGATTTAGAAGGTTTTATGCATTACAGATACCATTCAAAATACAACCCGTTCCCTTTTTAGATATATTTTTAAAAAAATTTAATAATCTTCGTATAAATATAACTCAAATCGACTCATTTAAAAATCTTGGAAGCAAATTTGAAAATAAGGATTAGTGCTGCTATTCCTTAGTTTAAGAACAAAACCAGAAATTTGCTATGTCTTTTTTTTTTGGAACGACCAACTAAGTAACGCCGGGTACTCCATACTCGGCCCCCATTGGCTAAAGGTAGCCCGAGCCGGCCACGAGTCAGGACGGACGGAGCCCCTAGCGGTCCACCTATTGAGGGATTCCCCGGATAAAACCCGACCCCCACGCCCACCAAACGGCACGACAGCGAGGAGCCGGTAAAACCGGGTGAGATCAGGACTCGAACCCTGGCAAGCCAGGGCCATCCCTCATATCTCCCATATAAATTGGTGATAGTGAGGTTTGAACCCCCTACCTCTCACTAGTAAAGCGAGTGCTCTATCATTGAGCCACATCCAATTTGCTATATGTCTAAAGGACGAAAAATGTAACTTACTCTTATTTTAATATAATCCTTTAATCAATCCCATAAAATTATTTAGCTATATAAAGACAGAAATAAAATAAATATGGGTCAAACGGGCTGAGCCAGGTTGAGTTGACCAGCAAACAAATCATTTTTTTTTCTTTTTCATCTTTTTTTGTAAATAATAACTCATATCAACCCAATTGGATGTATTGGAAAATGAAGGTCCATTAAAAATAAAAATAAAAAAAAGATTGAAATTTCAAAAAAAAAAGTTTACTTTTTTACATTAGAGAATTTGTACATAGAATCTTTAAGTGCTCAAAAACCAGAAAGGTGAGAACTTGTTGATCCAAGTATTAATATCCATCTAAAAAACACACTATAAATAAATTTTTTTTTACCTCATATGTAACTGTATCAGCCAATCCATGAATCCGATCTATCCGAACACTTTTACCAAATAGCTTCGAAAAAGTGGGATCACCGTGTCTCGATTCAAGAGCCACAGTAATACTGCATCCATCCTCCCCCAAATTATTAACAAAGCCTTGCATACCCGATATTGCACCCGCTGCACCTCGACTGTCACACGTCCTCACACAAACCATGTCACCAGGCGACAACGTTGTTGGTGGCAACCTATGATTCCCCTCGACCTTAAACAACACCAAATGCATGCCACCTAATCCCGTATACGTACTGACAGCAAACAAGTTGCATATTGTGTCACATAATGCTTGTTCTGCTTGACCGTGGCTAACAAGAAACTCAACTGGTTTGTTTGGATCAGAACTGGCAGCAGTTGGGGCTGCATCGAGTTCTTGTTGAGTGAATTCAAGTTCAGAGTCCCGTTCAACACGAAGTAGGTTTGCCATATGTTCTGCAAAATCATCGATTCTGCCTTGAATCGCCTTCACTTTCTCTAGCTCCATGCCCAAAACACCATGAACAGTTTTTAGAGGTGTGACTTTTCTTGCAATGGCTCTGTGCTGAGCTGAAAATTTAATCATGTTGTGGATTTAGTACGTAACAGGTTACATAATCACAAAGACATAAAATATATATATATATATATGTATATAGCAAATTATACTTTTTGTCCTTAAATTAAGGAAATAACATAAAGCATCCTTTATGTTCGCCCTTTGTCACAGTCTACGTCGATTTTTCTTTAAATCCAGTCATGTCCCTTGCACATGAGGGTAGTTTTGTCATTTCATCTTTTCAGAGAATATTTGTGTGTAACTAACTTAAATATTTGGGTCCAACATTTAACAACAAATCAAGATTAATCTTAAGGTGTCACAATTCAAGATTAAGTATTTGCCTCACTGGCACCGCTTGTGGGAAGGGCTCGGCTGGAGGCTTTTGTGTGTCAGCAAGAGCAAAGCCCGTTGTGAAATGCGGGGACCAAATAAAAGAACTTTTTTATTTTTAACCGTCTTTAATGACCTGTACACCATTTGCTTTAACGACTTGTACATCACGGTTATTTTAAACTTCAAATCATTTTAAAATTGTAGTAATTAGTTAAAAATAACAAAAACATGTAATTTTTTATATTTATTTATTTACACTATTTTTATTTCGTTTATACACTACTTCAATTTACACAAATTATTATAAAAACAAGAGAGAACTGCGGTTTTCGTCCCAGTGGTTTGTTCAAATTTGCTATTTCAGTCCAAAAGTTTAAAATTTGCTATTTTCATCCCAAATGATTCATTTATGTTGCAATTTTCGTCCATAAGGTTTTGCTTTCATTGCGATTTACGTCCCCGTTGTTTGTTAAAATCTGCTATTTCAGTCCAACATATGTTAATGAATAGAACGGAAATTGCAATGAAAATGAAACCTTAGGGACAAAAGTAACAAATTTTAAACTTTTGGACTGAAATGACAATTTTGAACAAAACACAGGGACGAAAACCGCAGTTCACTCAAAAAAACAAAGTATTTGTTTCTTACAACAAGTTATATAATTTTTTATAAATAATTTGACTTGGTTAAAAAAAGCAATTTGATCCCCAAAATAAATGTAAAAAGCGACAATAAATGTAAAAAGGATGATGTGCAAAAGTAACGATTCGTAAAAATCAATACTCTTAAACAACTAGTAAAAATCTAATTTCGCGGACTAGGCGTGTTTGCGTGTGGATGTCACAATTCAAGATTAGCTAAACAAACTTCACATAACATTAAAACACAAAACCAATGGCCAAAAACGTTTTTCCAGCAACCTGCAACTAACAGCGTTAGAATTCAGTTAGTCACAGACCGTTGGGAACAAATACGTTAAAAAATGGGACCGTCAGCAGCCAAAAGATAATAATTGGGATTAACAAAAACCAACTCACTGGATTTCGCAAGCTCCTTAAACAACTTCCACGACTCCGTTTTCGTCCAATCTTCCACTAACCCTTTCCCCTGACTCTCCTTCAACACATCTCTCAACTCCCTCTGAAAATGATCAAACAAAGTCGGATAATGCGTGCACGCCTTCAAGCACACTGACTCCAGCCCGGACGGCATGGGCACCGCACTCAAATACGGCTGCGCCTGGATCACAAACGTCAGCCCGGGCCCCATCCGCTGCCGAAACTCCGCAAACTCACCCTGCAGCTCCGCCGCCACAAACTCATTCGCCATTGCTTTCATCCCTTGTGTTATCCACCTCACCACACACTTCCCCAAATCCTTTCGGCCCAACGGGTCCCCGTTCTGCGATAAACTCCTTACGTCTATCGGCTTGCAACCCGAGTACTCGGTTTCTGCCACACGGGCTCCCCTGTTTCTTGAACCAATAAAGGTCTTGTCTTGGGGCTTCAATTGGGGTTTTGAACCCGAATACTCGGTTTCTGTCACTCGGGTTCCCCTGTTTCTTGAACCAATAAAGGTCTTCACTTGGGGCTTTGACCCGGGTTTTGAACCGGGTTTGGGCTTGGGTTTGGTTCTGTTATCCGACGTGTTACGGATACTGAATCTTGACGGCGAATTAAGCCCCAATTGATGGAACCCAATTAGGGTTTGTGACGGAATCGGATTCGGGTTTGGGAAATCGACCCGACGGCGATCAATTCCGAGACTGACCCATCCGAGGCCGGGACTGATTACACGTGTGGCCATGAAATTGGGGGCTAATGGCGGCTAATTAGAGGTCCGGCATGGGGGAATTGATGGGAATAATATTATAGTGGGTGTTGTGAATGTAAAGATTCTGTGAATTTGAAAATGGGTTTAGCGGAATCAGGAATTGAGATGTGATTGGTTGTGGGTGATTTTCGTGTGCTTGGTTTGTCCGTACGTTAATGGAGTCGACGTGTTTGGTTGTTCTCCAATGGCTTTTTGGTTCGTGGAAGTCCACTTAAAGACTTTAATAGGTTGTTTTCATTTTATTTTATTATTATATATTTTTGCTATTAATGGAAATAATAATATTTAGTGGCTGGTACAGGTTTGAAATTTAATATTTCATAAGTTTTATTATCAAATTAAAGTGCGACCGGGTGGCTTGTAAACGAATTGAACCGTTCGGTGAACTGTTCGTAAATTGTTCGGCGGGAAGTTCGTTTATATTAAATAAACGAAGGAATATGAACACATGCCCTGTTCGTTCATTTATGTTCATGAACGTTTGTTTATGTCTGTTTATTTATGTTCGTTTATGTATTAATAGAAAATAGTTAAATATTATCTGGATATGTCATCTGCTTAAAGGTTTTATATTTGTTAATTTGCATTTAAGTTTTCTTATGTTCGTTTGTGTTCATTTACATTTGTTCATATATGTTCGTTTATCTTTGTTCAGTTATGTTCGTCTAGGTTTAAAAAACGAACATAAACGAACACAAATATCCATTTTTAAATAAACGAACAAAAATATCCATTTTTAAATAAACGAACACGAACATAAATATTTGTTCGATTAAGTGTCCGTGTTCTTTTAAAGTTAATAAAGAACACGAAAATGCCCTTATTCATGTTCATTCGATTCGTTTAAAGGCTTTTATTATTCACATTGATGAATACACCGATCTCAATCTCTAGGCCCTGCCGATTTTATTTGTGTCGTTTGTGTTCATGAACCGTTCGTGAACACATTAATTTCCTTAATGAACGAACACGAACATAAAATCTCGTTCGGTAAGTGTTCATGAACCGGTCGTGAACACATTATTTTCTTAACGAACGAACATGAACAAGGCCTTGTTCGTGTTCGTTCAGTTCGTTTACAGCCCTAGTGACCAGTATGTTTGGGATTGAGTTTGAAAATAAGTAAATAATTTATTGGCTTATTGGGTTTTTTTAATGCCAGTAAATTATTATTTCAGCTGTTTTCAAAAAGCCATGAATCCTGTTTTTCTCCAAATATTTTTTATATGTTTTTTGGTTTATGGAAATCCACTTGTAATGAATATAACTATTTAAGACTTTGTTTTCATTGATTTTTTATTTTCTTTAAATAGATGTGGTATAATATTAAGTGGCTGGTGAAGGTTTAGAAATTGAATATTTTATCAACTTAATAAAGTGTGACGTAGAGTGAATTGAATTGATTGTGTGATGAATCAAGCTTTTGATTCTACAATTTGATATTTTAGAGAATTTGAATATTTTATCAACTTAATAAAGTGTGACGTAGAGTGAATTGAATTGATTGTGTGATGAATCAAGCTTTTGATTCTACAATTTGATATTTTAGAGGTTCTATAGATGATTACAAAGCATTTATTTATAAATTTTACAAAAACATGATATTTAAAGGATTGAATCGTTTGTGTTTCACTGGCACACTCAAGGAAAATGTAAATTTTTGGAAGCCGATATAATGATCTCGTATTAGTTAATGAAAGATGAATGTGCATTCTTTAAACTTTGGGTTTCATACGGTTAATGGAGCTGACTCTCGGTTATGAATTTATCAGGGTTGGCTCTTGGGTCAACTAAATCAGGCCAAGGCTTTAAAGCTTCAGTTATAGGATCTCCCTCTAAAATATGGGTTATATATATAGGTTTTTGAAAGTGTTTTTTATTTTTTTAATTAGCGACTTACAGATGGGGCCATAAGCTAAGGAGGAGCGCGACATGTTTATTATCACCACATATCATCTATATTCCATAATTTTTGAATACTTTTTAGTGCCATACGCATAAAAAGAAAGAAAAGAAAAGAAAAAAATGTCTCAACATTTTAGTTAGTTTTAGGCTTCCAAATATGTTGAGCAGGCCTTGGAGTTTATATGTATGGAGTTTTATGATATTGGAGTTTATATGTATGGAGTTCTATGATATGTGGTGGAGACGCTAGCTTTAATTTGACATATTAGTAATTGGTCCATAAGGGGTTGACTTGATTGTTAGTTGATGGTTCGTTAGGCTTCACTTCAAGACCCTTTATAATGGTTCATCTTGTTGTTTACAACTCGAGGCTGGGTTAAGGAGGACGAAGAGCTACACAACACCAAAACCACCCTCTGATTAAGTGGTCTTTGTAGTGACATGTAGCGTTTAATAACAACTTGATACAAAACAAGACCTGGAGTTGGTGGACTCACGTCGAGCACCTTAATAAACGTGTTCATAATCATATGATTATTTTCTCTTTTGTTTATTGACATTTTGTTATCTTTTAAAATCATGAAATCATAGATAAGAGTAGATACAAGACCATTGATTATATGTCTATATGAAGTTCATTTTAATTATTTGATGTCAATAAACAGTTTTAATGTGATGTGAAAACAAGTCATATAACACCCCTTTAGACCCCCAAGAGTTGGAATATTTTCCAATGGAGCCTACTAATTACAAGAGTCAATTAGACAAAGTATCAAAATGGGTCATCAAATCTTTGAAAGAAGTTTGAAATTATTTTATCATGACGATTATCAAATATACTCTTATAATCTAGGTCGCTGGACCATAGCATGGTCCATAAAAACTGTATGGCTCGCAAGGCATGTGACGAGGTGCTTTCATCGGGATACTAAACACATTTGGTGATGAACAATGCTAAAACAATGGCTACTGTTGTGATCGGTTAGTACTTAACTCGACAAGGAAGGTATTCATTTAACTCGCTAGCAGACGTCATTGAGAATGTGTGGGCCTTTATGGTCCCTGCACGAGTATAACGAATGGGCCTAATATAAACTAATATATGACAGTAATAACATTAAACAAAACAATCATTGTAGCAATTCCTCATAATTGACCCTGCACAAAATCAAAGTTTGCTTCAATTTCAATTGATCATAATTCATGCAACACTCGATATCACGTGAGCATGGCGGAATAGTGTACATTAAATGGGAGTAATGAAACCGCTAATAATATTAGAGTAATCGGCAGTTTGTCCAAATCTGCGGTTTTAGTACAATAATTTCAAATTTGTGATTTTCGTTCATGTGGTTTCATTTTACTTGCAATTAAACCCGAATTCACTAATCTCGTTAAGTCTGCTCGTTAAACCCAGCGTGTCCTTCACGTGAGAGGCAATTTTGTCCTTTTTCTCTCCAAATAAACCCAACTCCTGATTCACAAGCCCCCTCACATGAGGGGCTGGTTTGTATTTTTAGAAAAAAAAGGGACAAAACTACCCCTCACATGAAGGACATGTTGAAGGATTTAACGACCAAACTTAACCGGATTAGTGAATTCGGGTTTAATTGCAAGTGATATCAAACCACATGGACGAAAATCGCAAATTTGAAACTATTAAACTAAAACTGTAGATTTGACAAACCCCAGGGACGAAAACCGCAGTTCACTGGTTCGATCAAGATGCAATAAGATGTAATCAAAGGGGCGCTATAAAAATTTTGTTTTTATAGTTTGGGACCAAATAAAATATAAATCAACCAAAACACAACATATAAGATAATGTATGCCCAATAAACATAAACTCATTACATTCCCATACATTAACCACTCTATTTTTCGTCATTTGATCATTGTATCCAAACTGTATAACTTACAAACAAAGCCATACATACATAAGTTTTAACGAAACTGAAGTAAAAGGTATACCTGGCATGATAAACAAGGTGACGATTATGATACGATGCGATACATTATAGATTCATATCAGAGACAGGCGGATCTGGCTTGGTTGAGTTTCCTTGTTCTATCTTCACGTCTGCTGCCGGTACTGAACCCGAATTTGAACCCTGACATAATACATGTATACATGTTTTAAAAACTTAAAACCTTAATTACTTATTTATTATTATTATATTATTATTATTATTATTATTTATGAAAGTAGGTTTTTACCTTTAAAGATATTTCAGCAAATGATGCATCCATCTCTCTAGCACTAGCATGCTCACTATCTTTTATATCATCCTGAACACACACAAGAAAGACACGTCAGCATGAAATGATATCAAGGTTTGGATGTTCGTTTAAACAAACGGTTTGTAGAATACACTCAAAAGTAGGCCTGTAAACGAACCGAACGTTTGGCGAACTGTTTGTGACCTGTTCGGTGGGAAGTTCGTTTTTAATAAACGAGCGAACATGAACACACGTTTCGTTTGTTCATTTATGTTTGTGAACGTTCGTTTATTCATGGTCGTTTATGTTTGTTCATAAATGTTCATTTGTGTTTCCTTGTGTTCATTTTAAGTGTGTCCATTTATGTTTGTTTGTGTTCATTTAAGTATGTTCAATTATGTTTGTTTATCTTTGTTCAACTATGTTCGTGAACAGTTCGATTAGATTTTAAATAAACAAACACAAGCATGTTAATTTTTTAAACAAACGAACACAAACACCAAATATTTTTTTGATTAAGTGTTCGTGTTCATGTAAAGTTAAATGAACGAACATGAACGTACCCTTGCTCATGTTCATTCGGTTCATTTGCAGGCCTACTCAAAAGGTTCACAAAAAGTGTGCATACCATTACTACGTCCTTAGACTCGGTATCATGAAGTTCCCTTTTCACACGTCCAACAAGTGACTTACTGCAAAACAAAAAAACACAAATAATAAATGAAGGTAATACAGGTATAAATCAGGAAAAAAAACAATATAATAAAAATGAAAATGAAAAAATATATAAAACTATTTTTTTTTTGGTGAATTTCGAAAGAAGAGACTACCCCTCGTTTTCATCATCGGAATCATCTGATCGTCGATCGTCATCTTCTTGATCTTCATCCGCCTGAATAATAATAAGTTCACTAATGTTAGCTTCTCATGACAGAAAAAAATAATATTTTATCAGTGCCCATTTCGTCTAATTGCCATACAAACCTCAGGGAATTCAGTATCGGGAGGGCGTTCTTGGAATTGCACACTTGGAGCATGTTGAAGCTTAGAAAGATTATCAAGAAGCTTTGATCTTATTTCATCCAAGAGCTGACGCGAGTTCTTATTTTCCATATTACTAGGAGCCACGTGAAGCGTATAATCAGGTCCAAAATACTCATAATACTCATGTTGAGGCATTTTATCTTCTAACTCAACTCCAAGTGCAACTCCAGTCTGCACAAATAAACAAACAATCCATTATTAGTTTATTACAACTGCTTATCTAATAATCACAATCACTTAAAACCAAAGTAAATTAATAATCACCTCGTAGCACCAGCATCGAGCAACGTTTCGAATCGTATAGCCTCCACCGCCGAGCAACAACAAGGGCACGTTAAAAGATCTCATATATCTCACACATTCAGCATGACCTTTAATAGATAGATTAAAACAGCCTAATCTGTCTCCCGATAAAGAATCCGCACCACATTGCAACACAACCGCACCGGGCCTATAAACTTCCATAACTTTACCAATTATTGGCTTAAATAACGACTGATAACTTTCGTCGTCAATCCCATCATCAAGAGGGACATTTAGGGAATAATACTTTCCTTTTGAATATCCAATGTCTCTTATATCCCCTGTTCCAGGGAAATAATCTCCAAATTTGTGAAACGACACGGTCATGACACGATCGGTTGTGTAAAACGCTTCCTCCACTCCGTCACCATGATGAATGTCAATGTCTACATATAGCACACGCTGCACCAAATAAACATATTTCCAAGTCAGCAACAGGTCAAATTTCAATGACAACGGGCCAAAAGTAATAATACTTTTAAATTTTAATTTTGTCACGTCTAGAGATATAAATATACAAGTATGCCCCCAAAATCTACTCAAAATGATTGTCATAACAAAATGAGTAGATCTAGGGGCATTTCCGTTATTTTACGGTGACAAAAGCTTTAAATTTAGAAACATTTTTCTGGCAAGTTTATTGTCAGAATCAGAACAAAAGAAATCAAACTAGTGGCCTCTATAATTATTTTAATATTTGGATGACATTAGTAAAAATTGTATTAAAAAGAAATGTCTTATTATTTTAACAATAAAGTTTTCATAATCATATTAAATACAACAATTGTGCACATAACAAAGCAACTGCATTTACTCACAGTATTTCAAACCATTTGTGTGTTATATGAAAAAAGATTAATAAAAACCCAAAATTTTCTTAAAAGTTGAAACTCTGATATACCAATTTGTTATCTAAAACAGACAAACAAATGAACATATGTGTGTGTGTGTATCAAAGTTGTAATGCTAACGGTTAACTAACCTGATGCACTTTCAGAAGCTCAAGAATTGACAACACGATATCATTAACATAACAGAAACCAGACGCTTCACATTTCTTAGCATGATGCAGCCCACCAGCCCAGTTTATAGCAATATCACAATAGTCATGGTTCAACTTAACTGCACCACCAACCGAACCGCCTGCATACGTCTGACAAAACGAGTACAGACCATCAAACACAGGGCAATCTTCACCAACATTAAACCGTTTCAACTGTCTCAACTGATCTTGCTGTGTTTCTGGAGTAATGCCTCTTAAAAAGGAAACATAATCATCAGCATGAAACCTGCATAGATCTTTGTCCCGAGCAGGAACAGGCTTTACTACATGCATGTTTTGTAGTAAACCGTAGTGAGCTAAAAGCGCGTGTGTCATGCGAATTCTGTGTGGCTTCATTGGGTGACCTTGTCCATAATAGTAATTTCCGACTTCCGTATCATAAAAGTAGTACACTTTTCTTTTTGATCCATCTGGTCCAGATGCTAATGAATTGCCTCCAGTTTCCATCTAAATAAACAGAACAGCGCATAATCAAGTTATCTTGCTTATGAAAACCTTTATTGTGTAACAAAAACACCAAAAAACTCTAGCATACACTGTCAGACAACAAGCCCCAAATAATCAAGCCAAGGATTGTATGAAAGTAACTAGGGCTGTAAACGGACCAACATTCAGCAAACTGTTCAACAGGAAGTTCGTTTATGTTCGTTTGTTTCAAAAATCAACGAACATGAACAAGGAATTTTGATTCGATTAACTAAATGAACAAACACGAACAAGGAATTTTGATTTGATTAACTAAATGAATGAACACGAGCAAAGGTCATGCTCGTTCTATTCTGTTCATTAACGTTTGATAACGTGTTTGTTTAATACTTTTTATTGACGTTTCTAACCTTATCGTATAGATTTAAACAAAATTATTAGCTATAAAACAAAAAAAAAACATATGAGTACTGTGTGATTACTTTATGTAAAATTATCATATAAATATAAAAGCTAAAAAAAATGGTAGTCGGACCGAACCACCACCACTGTGACCGAGTCACTGACCATTCTCAGTTAGTCAAATCAAATAAAACACTGTTTCCATTCATTCATTTGCGCTCGTAAACCGTAGCCAAACAACAAATTGCATCCAATTAGCTGTCCGATAAAAGCTTAACAAACAAACACGAACAATGCTTCGATTCGGTTCGGCTCGTTTACAACCTAAATGTTTGAACCACGAACCGGAACCCTAGAAACCTTCAATCAGTAACTCATTTGTTCATGTAGATCTTAATAATTTCAAACTAAAATCATCAATAACCTAATCTAACCTAACATAACACGTATCTCTTAATGCAGCACGTAACACTTTAGAAACTAATAATCGCACAGCATGATTATAACTAACCTACCTACCTAAGGTTTAATAATAACAAAAGCATAATTCACATCATCATGATTAATTAATTAATTAATTAATAAGAAATAGTTAATAGGTATAAAAGGTAAACAATAGATACCTGTAGCTAGAACTGTTAATTAGTGAATTTTGTAGTGAATAGGTTTAATAATACCTGCAACTGCAATGACGAATGAAGATATTATTATTATTAGAAGAAGAAGAATCGAGAAGGATCCGGTGACTATAACAATAACACTACTTGTTATGTGTTGTGTAATGTGTTTGAAGGTTGATGATGGATGGAATTGAGTATTTATTGTAGCGGTTGGGTTTATTTTAGGGGCGATTTGGACCCACCGGCCCAAAGATTTTGGACTTAAATCAGGGTTGAGTAAGGCCCAAGGGTTATAAAATACGGGTTTAACGGGTTATAAACAGGTTAGTGGATCATCAACCTATTTACATGACTAGGTTGATGGCAAACCGACCCGAACCGGTTTGATAGGGAAACCGGGTTCAGGTCGGTTTGCCATCAACCTAGTCAAGTAAATAGGTCGATGATCCACTATCGGGAAACCGGTTTCTGGTCGGTTTCTAGATTTCAAATCAAATTTTAATTGAAATCCAGTCAAATCTCAGCTCCCAAACTTCAAGAACGCATAATAAGTTAGGGTCTTAACCGGCGAAAATAACCTCATCATCAATGTCGTAGATGTCGGTAGGATACATGAAGTTCAAAATACATTTCCCGAATAACTTCGGTGGCCCACCACGACTGCATGATCATCAGATTTACTCTGTGGCCGTTCACATCTCATTCAATCCGAGAACCCATCCCCAAAATCAGAAATTCATTTTCCTGCTTCTAAAAATCGTTCGGTTTTCGTTTTCTTACTTTAATTTGTTTGGATTTACCGTTTAGGCTTGAACTTTTTTCATTAAAAATAAAAACGGACTCGTAATATATTTGAGTTGAAATATTTGGGTTATACTATTTAAAAAACCCTTATAAACTACATAAAAACTCAAAATCATAAAAGAAAACCGCTTTGAAATTTTTAGTTTTTACGAAAACATAAAACCAAACTGATGAAGAGATCCTACATGTACTAATAAGTAATAACCAAATCCAAGCACCTGCTTAACCGTTCAAATTATCTTTTTTTCTAAACTCAAATATCAAAGTTTGGGTTTTACACTTAACAAATAACATAACAAATACAGTATTCCTTTAAAATCTAACTCAATAATTACAAATTCTGTAAAGCTTTCCAATATCTCGAACAAGACGGATTCAGGTGAATCGCTTGAAGAATCCATCTTAACGGGTTTTTCTGATACTGTTTTGTTCTTGATGAATTCATACCGCCATCCAACGGTCCTAAAAGCAAATGCATTTGAAGAAAGATCTCACTCGGCCTCATCTCTGCACACACGTCATCAACATTTATAAGAACGAAAAGAAACAAAAGAAAACGGATTTAAAAAAGTCAAACCTGGAGGCCATGTTGACCATTCAAGCTGAAGGTACCGTTCCCATTGATCTTTGTATCCTAGACTCGCTTCGGCTTGTGCTAGCAACAGTTGCAAGATAGGTAAGCGGGCCCCACACATGTCGTTAGCTTTCTTTAAACTCCCGGTTGCAAGAAGCAAGTAGTCTGAATTGCATTGTTGTCTAGCAAGTTCCATACATACGGCACCTGCATCCAACCATGATATTATGATGAGATGGCAATTTCAAGCTTATGAACGGGTCAATTCAGGTCATAATGTACCCTTAACGGGTCAAACAGGTGAGACTGAGAAATATAATTATCATTAACAGGTCAAACTGTTGTAATTGTTTATTGAAATACTATAACTGCTGTTATCGAATTTGACAAACTAATAAAACAAAAACGAAAAAAAAGCGTTTAAATTTAATTCAACCTAATCCGCCGTACAAAGGAACCACATGCTTTTACCCATACCCATTTTGACATGTGCCCGCTTTGACCCAGTGGGTTGCTCAAAAAGCTGGCGGCTCTGAGCTCGCTCGAAAGAAGCTTGTTTGAGGTTCGTAAATGAGCCAAGCCAACCAGAAATGGCACCTTTAAATTAAAAATTTTAATAGATACAATAATAATAATATAATAACAAAAGTATTGAAAAAAAAACAAAAATAATGCATATGATATATTATATGCATTATGTGTATGCGAAAAAATTATCTTTTTTGTCTACCATATATCAATGTATAAAATAGTAAAATTTAATGAGCCGACTCGAGTTTTTTACGAGCCGAGCCAGCTTGTTTAACTTTGAGCTCTAGTTGGCTTGGCTCGTTACAGCCCAATGCCCAACCCACTGTCAGTGATGAGACATACCATGACACAGAAACAGACAGCTTTCAGAACCATTTAACGAACACGCTTGTGCAAGCAGCTCTTCTGCACCGACAAAATCTCGATTCCAAACAGCAATCAAACCCTGAACTAATTTCAATACTGCCATCCAAACATTCCAAGAATATTTGATATCCTTTGAACATTCCTCGAACTTCAATTCAATTAAACACCCATTTGCTTCTACTAGCCCATACCAACTTTCAATATATTTCAACCCAATCAAACCGATATGATAATCAGTTTTCAGATTCAAACATCTTGTGTACTCTCCAAGTACACCAGCCCGGTTACTTTCAACAGCATAGGCCCGGCATAACAGCAAGTGTGCAAAGAAAAGATACCCCCCAGAGACGGGAATCTTCGAGGCGCTTTTAGCATGATTTATGCAGCCAGTAATGTTACCACTTTGGAGATTTATTTCAGAAGCACAAATTAGAAGCTGGAATCTTTGGTAGTGATGGGATTCGTCTGAAATGGCCAGGCTCGTTAATCTTTCGAGTCCTGTGCGTATATGTTGAGGGTATCTTTCTTCACGGGCCTTCTGCATATAGTTGAGAATTAATAGGTATCTTGCGTTTCTGTTCCATGGTTCTTGATGATACCACCTGTCACAAATTAACAGACAAATTAAAGGCGATATTATAAAAGTATAATTGGAAGGAAATAATAAATGAAAGGCTATATAAATGAGTTAGTTAATGGGTTAATTTTGGTACGGGTGGAAACACATTGGGTCGGTTGGCTCACAAACATTAATTTATAAATTCTAAAATATAAATTAGCAATGCACTTCATATATATACAAAGAAAGAAAACTGTTGAATAAAAACATATGGACATTTTCTGAATTTGTTTAGAAGTCCCCGGACATTTATTTTCACATTATTAACTCTCTCGACTTTCAAACCGACCCATTTGGCCAGTTTCCTATAAAAGCTATAATTTGACCCATTTTGAGATAAAAACATAGCCCAAATCAACCCATACACAACTGGATCAAAACTGCCACCTTAAACAGTTCACAAAAAGTAGGTACTCTCTTGCTTTTGAGATTTAATGGACTAGCATCATGGCTTAACTTAGATCTTTTTCTTTTTAAAGATTCCAAAACGATACTGAAGTCGAAAAGTAGTCCCTTTGATCTCTAAACTTTAGACTTTAGAGTATTACCATTTTCATGTAAGATTTCATAATAAACAAATATGTAATAAACTATATCACACCTTTGCAGCAGTTTAAGTGACCTGTGCTGATGCGGTGATTGGTCTTCACAGGTAGGAAAAGAGTATTTATGATTTAAACTCCCTGTCGTATAGCAAGCAACCGCACTTGCACCAAGAATTTCAGGTGCGCGCTTTAAACCTTCTTCTTTCGGACACTCTGCTGTGGTGCACCTCACAGTAAAGCATCTAGTAGACAAATGAGTATCTTTCCGTTCATTACTAGATACTAATAAATATCCGAGAAAATTCCTGTTTGGCAACAATTATATAACAAACTATTTCAGAACATATTATTCAACAAATGAACTAAGTAATATGATTTACCTTAGCATATAACTGTTAGGGTATTTATGGAGAGTCTTTTTAAGGTGGTATATTCCATTCTGAATCCCCAAGCAACCCTCTGAGCTATCTTTTACCTGCAAGAAAATAAATTGAACATTCATTGATTGCCTCAAGTTTGAAATATTAAACCTTGGTCAATGGATCAATTTGTGCTGCACTTTATCAACCTCCTAAATTGTTTTATTCATAGATGTTAACGAGTATTAAAATAATGATACGTACCAATTTACTAAGCGTTATCAGAAAATGCATTCCAGTAATTTGATCCTGGCTTAATAGTGAAGATCGACTACTTGAAACAACTGCTTCAAGCTGATTGCTTTGATCCAGAATATGAATAGCAGATACCACAAAACTAACTTTGGAACTTTCAAACAAATTCTTGGGCATTTTGAGAATGCTTGTAATAACTGATTCTCGCCCAGAAATATAATAAAGGAATCTACATATAAAAGTTATGGATGCAGAAGCCAGGTTTGGTTCTAATGACTTAACGCGTGCAGCTAAAATCCTCACTACAGACAAAGCCTGATCCTTTTTGCCAAGTTGCCATGAAGATAAAGCATATATATGCAAACCTTCCCAATCAAGAACACCTTTCTTCTTTAATTCTTCACATTCTTGTACTGCTTCATTAGCTATACCGGCCTGAATCAATGTCAAATAAAGTTTTCTATAACCTCACAAATCGAGTTTTATCTGCTAGGGGAGTAAGGGTGTGAATTTATGGCACGACACAAACCTAACATGAAATTCGCAGGTTTGGGTTTAGTCTAACAGGTTCGGGTCAGTCTTGGATCAAACCCGAAAACACGTTTAGTTAAGCGTCTTGTGTTTGTGTCGAACCCGACAGGTTCGCGGGTTGACCCTTTTATTATTATTATTTTTTCTAAAATGTATTTATGAAGTAACTTAAACTATTTGGGTGTTTTTATGCCAAAAGTTAAAAGTTTAATAATGCATTGGCATATTTTAAACATAATTGCCTTAAAAAGAATAAAAATAACATGTAAATTTAGAATTTTAAAGTATTAATATGCAAAAAAAACTAATAAAATTCCCTTTTCGTGTTAAACGGATCGTGTGTGTGTGGTGAATATATGCGCCGTGTTCGGGTTCATGTGTGTGACGAATTTCAAGTTCGTGTCATGTTCAGGTTCGTGTTTGGTTGGGCCGGCCAACCAGCAAACACGACCCGTATAAGTTGATCTTTTCCAGCCCAATTCATCCACTAATAATATTAATAAAGTTCATAATGATAGCTGTAATAAGATAACAATAATAAGAATAGATTAACTTATCATACAATGGTTTTTCAAATAATAACAATAATCTGTTTAAGGGTATTTTTGTCATTATTTTTAAAAAACCAATGAAACCCCACATATTTCTATATTTGGTGATTAACGCTTTAGAAAATAGTGTTTGTGGGTCAACAGAACCCAACTAGTATTAAAAAGGCAACCCATTTCAACCCAAATCTAATTTGACACGCAATCAAACCCACCCATCATGCCACAACTAGTTAACAATTGAAGGAGAGAAAAAAAAAAGGCAAAATTAATAATTACCTTACAGTATGCCCTCGTCAAGTTAATTGAAATATCAAGAAGTTTTTCAGTGTCACCAGAAGAAATGTTGACTGCACAACGTGCTAGCCTAAAAGAGGTAATGGCAGAGAGATAATCACCTCTCGCCTCACAAACAAGCCCTAAAAGATTGTGGGCTTCAGGATATTGTGGTGCATGATGCAAAGCCTGACGTATGGGCCCAAATACCTGTAAAAATTGATGAAATATGTATTAACTTAATAACTTTTAGTGTGATTGTGAATTTGATCATAATGAGAGTTGACTGGTACCTCTGAAGATGAAAGTTGACCAGAAAGCAGAGCAAGTTTTGCAAGACCCATTTGAAATTCTGGAAGCTGGACAGAAATTGTGTTGTAAGTACAACTCTGATACACATGAGTACTAGAGGTGGCAATTTCGATCCATTTCTATAAATGGGTCGGTTTGGTTTTGTTTCATCTCAAACGAGTTAAACCCAAAAAAAAATTGCTATAAGAGAAACCGGAACGAGTTGAAAGTAGCTGAATGACTATTTTTAATGCATTCAACCTCATAAATTATTTTTGTTCAAAGAGTTATATTCGTATTTTTATAATAATTTTCTTTTATCCAAGCTAGCACAATATTAATTTGCAAAAAAATAGGCAAAAAGTGTTTTTGGATCCACCTAACTTGACCAACCCATTTTGAACCATACTTAAAATGACCTATTTTGACCCATTACTGTCAGAAGCAATATAGAAGACAAATAGAGAGAGAAAGAGTACTGGTAGTATCTGCACAGCCCGCAAACAGCAATCATAAGCTTCATCTGGCTTAAGCGCCCTGAATAAAAAAAAAGCTTAATTAAATTAAAAAATGCTACACTTACAGAAAAATTTTTTACAGGCGATCTTCATCTTTATGTATTTATCATATACCAATGTGACAAATTCAATTATATTTTGTCTCTGTAACTCTATAGTAATACAGGTGAAAAGCATAATACGTATATTCACACAAATCTTAAAAAAAATAAACATAAACTTTCCTAAAGGACATATCAGCAGACATGCCAGCCCATGGTAATGCAAGAGAAGGATCAATACTCCTGGCCCGATCAAACGCTTGTTGGGCCAAATTCTTTTCATTTTGTTTTCTGTAAAGCTGTAAAAGTCAACATTTAGCCCTAACTTAGTCAACGATACCAAATATACTATGCTACTTATTTCTGTCTCTAAAAAAAGACAACTCCAAAAATGAAAAACTCATTTTCAAAAATTTTGATTAAACACAAAAAATACCATGCCAAGATTTGCCCATGCAACAGCTAATGACACATCCAACTGCAACGACCTGATAAAAGCATGCTGTTTCACCTCCACATGATGTGATAAGCATCCCAATGCAACCCAGAACTCATTATTGCAACTCTCAAGTAATAATCCACCTAGAATCATTTTCTCAGGCAACTCCCTGCACACAAAAAGAAAGTGTAAGTTTAAGCGGTCCAATATGTGTCTACTTTCAAACATGATAGATTCAGTTTAACTAATGTTCCATTTCACCTTGATTATCACTAAATCTTAAAAAACTTCCATGAATTGGCATCTTATAATCATTCTCCTAATGAAAACTACATTAGATGTACATATCTTAAAGTAAAAGCATTTACCTTTGGATTAGATCATGTTTCTGAGCATCCTTAAACGAGTTTATGACATCTATAGTGATAGCAATATCTGTGTAGATATTAGCTTGCCATGGAGCCAAACGCAGAGATTGTTGATAGGAGTGTTTGGCGCTCAGTGCAGCTGATAAGCAGGAGTTTTTCCATATAATTATTGAAGCAGACAACGCTTTTTTATCTGTTTCTAAGGCTGGGTTTTCATCCATCCATGGGTAACACTTCGCATATGAAATCTGAGAGAAAAGATCAAACCAAATTTAACATTTAACTTTCATAATGAGACTAAAACTAGAAAAAGAGTAAATATTTAGAATCAATATGATCATTTATGGTAGGTTGGATGGGTTGGTTATGGGTCAACACAGGTCTGTGCGGATCAAGACGGTTCACGTGCAGCTGTATGGACTCGAAACACCTTTTTTCAGTTCTCATAATTCTTATGAAGGATAAAGTATGTGTAGGTCACCCAGGTCCAAAGTGTTCAACTTATTTCATCAAGGCTACTCTTATATTGAAACTGCTTTATAGATTGACAAAAGGTATTTTATCTTTATAAAATTTGTATAGCCATCTTTGTCATTAGGCATGTTGAAGGGATTTAGTATGTTATGTACATTAAGAATACACATTGGTCAACTTCAACCTGTTCAACGCATTTCCTTTTCAGCTAATTTTACCCATATGATACGACATAAATAAGATATAACCCGAATTTACCCGGTCATAAGTAAATGAGTCAAAATTGCCACCTCTACTAGAAACATATAAAAAGAACAAAAGATCTTTGTTTGTATATTTATACTCTTGAATATATGGATGGAAAAAAATAAGAAAACGTTATGTGAGGGTATAGTGGTAAAATGGCATGTGTGTTCTGTATCAGTGTATGAAGCGATATATGAGTGTATATGAATCACAGTATCACTTCCCATTGCATTTACTAAAGAAAACAAGTTAACTTTATCATGTTCAAGAATCAAATGGTAATAAAAAAATAAGCACAATCCTAACAGTTCTTAATATAGGTGTACCTGAATATCACCATGCAGCTTCCACATGCATGAAATATTTTTGCCCAAATATGTACCAGCCTTCACAACTTTTGATGCCTCCTACAAATTTATAAACAATTCAAAGAGGCTTTTTAGGTGTTGGATAAAATTTCATATTAAGTACCATTTTAGAATTCAACATACCTCTAATATTGAAGCTCCCCATCTAAATGCACCTGAACTTATGCATTCCTTTGATAACTCAAGAAGTGCGCATCCAAGTCCATAGTGTGCAGCTAAATTTTCAGGTGATATTTGTAAAGCTTGTTGAAACAACTCAACTCCCTAAAATAAACAGCAAATGAGTGTCAAAACACAAATCCAAACATGCTCATTAGATAAAAACATTTGTAGAATGATCGAAAAATGTTTGGTTGCAATTACATATGGCAAAAGATTACCTTTCTATGTGAACCGATCATCATGAAGACATATCCACTCTCAACCAATGAAAACACGCGTGACTCCTCCAACTCGATAGCTCGGCCATATGACTATTGAATAACAATAAATGTATAATTCAATTCCAAAGATTAGATACCATATTGCGACAAATATGATCTCCTCTTTATCAATATAGAAATCATACAAACATGAAACAGGAATTCATTGTTTCCAGGTTTTTCCAAATATAAACCATCAACTCTTTTCAAAAGATATGTCCAAGATAATATACAAATTCATAGTGCACAAATAGTACCTTAATAGCAGCTGTGAACATGCTTAATCGTTGATAAGCAAGACCTAAAGCCTAAAAGGTAAAAGAAGAGAAAAATGAGGAACTAATATGAGTACACACCAAAAGTAAGAAGACATAATAAAAACTTCTGAAAGTGAGAGTATCGACCTCCCATAAATCAGCAGATGTAGGATATCCTCTGATGGCCTGCTGAAGACTTTGAACTGCTTCCGACCATTTCTTCTGATGAACCTGCAAAAGTAATTTATATTTTATCTATAATACAATTATTTACAATATTGTTGCTTTGGGTAAACGTTATGTATATCTAAGAGTCCAAGCCTAAGTTTAAATCTATAAAAGGAAAAATAGAAGCAGTAAAAAAGAAAGAACCTGTAGAAAACCTAGCCTACGAAATGCCCAAAATGCCCTTGGAGATTTCCCTGAAGCTTCATGACAGACAGCAACCTCCAAACTCTCTTTTCCATCTTTATCCAACAAATCACACAACGATTCCTGCAAACCCGACACAACGGGAAAAACAACTGAGAAATAGGATACTGGGCTTATTGGTTCCTATTAACTACAAAAGACATCATTTACAGGCAATGGAAATCCATGTAAGGTATAACATTAAACCTTGCAGACAAAATTTGTTTTCGGTTATCTTTACTTATTTCATTTGACCTGTTATAGGAAAAAAAGCCCTCGTTTGACACGTTCCTATACAAATGATTAAAACTGCCACTAGATTATTGCCAAATCCTAGTTATCATAATGAGCAATTAAGTCCAGAAACAATCAGCTTGGATTGAAACACTTCCCAACAATAAAGCATAATTACACAAGTACACGATGCTGCTATCAGAATATAAAATTAAGAAGACATAAATAAATCAAGTTTAACATACACAAAAGAAGTAAAAAAGTAAAGAATGAGACTAACCCCTGATTCAGAGTCTTGAGGAGAGAGAGTAACAGCTCTCTGATAACACTTGAGAGCCCTTTGAGTATCAACTGAAACTTTGCTATAATAATGACCCAAATACCTAAAAGCATTTGCATCTTGCGGGTTGAGCTTTGCTGCAATCACAAAATGTTCTGCTGCCTTTTGCTTGGATTCTTCTCCAATCCGATCCCATAAGAACAAACCCTGAAATCATTCAAAAAACATGCATTTATCAAATAAGATCACATAACTAAGTTATAATCTAGGGAGGTTAAAGAAAATGTTACCAGATTAAAATGGGCCGACGGGTCATCTGGATTGATGGTTACAGCTTCACTTAACTTCATGAAAACAGAGTCATTTTGACTGTCCTTTTCAGCATCCTAAACATAATAATTGAGAAAATATGAAATCGAATATTATAACCACACATCTTAATTTGACAAATCTTGTGGAAATTCTACACATTCATCCCCTTTCATCGGTCGATTCATTCGAAGACGTACCACATGACATAAATAACAAATTGTATCAAGTTATCTAAACTATAATACATTTGAGGAGAATGGGATTGTGTTTTTACTTTAATTTTAAAGAGTTTAAGAGGGCAAATTGTCTTTTATGCATTTGACTACCTTATTATCTTTTACAAGCATGCCAATTATGTGATTATATACAAACAAAAAGTAACTGTATAATATTGATTATAAATACCATAAATCAATTAGACTACAACTTTTTTTTTAAGTAAATCATTGATCATCTCATTAAAATCAAAACGACTACAACTTCAATTTGTAGTTATTACAATTAACCACAAAATTCCTTTAAATCTCATTATGTAAACAATCAATTTCCTGTTTAACAAAATTCTCAAAATCGTTTTTATTTTATACGATTTCAATCTACTTTATTTTGTAAACTTTTATTAAACCTTCAAATCTATAAGAGATACTTTACTAGTGTATGTGTTAGTGTGTTGTGTTCCCCACCGCATCACGCAGGCGCCCCAAAACAAATAGTTAATATTGGGCCGAGAATTTGAACCTGAATGTTTTAGGTTTACAGCTTGAGAGGCACATGAAGAGGTATACAGCACTATGATTATTGACACTTTTGAATTTTGACTTTTGATATTACTATTATTCTATTAATATTATATATGTTACCGATATCTCATTGTGGTAGCCGATATCTCAAATATCGGTCCAACACCGATATTCAAACATAATGCAGTTAACCATATGTGAATTCAATTGCTCCAATACTCAAATACAATTAAGAACAGACAGTTAAGTTATTAAAAATTTAAAACAGTCAGGCATCAACTAGAGCAACATGAATACAGCAATTAAAATAATATTATTAGGGTTTCAAAGTCAAAATGACCTAATTCTCTTAAACTTTCATCACCTACGACTTTTTAACCTAATTCTCTCTTATTTACACAATAATAATAATACTAATAATAATTGAAAACATTGATTTAATAATGCTGACAAATTAATTAATTAACTAATTAATTTAATTAATTCAGAGTTCGAGAGTTACCATTCAGAATTTTAGGACTTCAATCGAGTGTACGACAGCGACGGAAACGATGCGAATATGCTGCGACGTTGTGGCGGAGATGCGACGGACGACGGCGGTGAGCTGCGGCGGAGATGTGACGGTTACGGAGCGAAGAGACGTTTTGAATGTTTGACTGACTCTTTGACCGTTTTTGAGACTGAGGTTAAGTGTCGACACGTGTGCTTTTATTCATAAATTACACGTTACTGTTGTGTTACAGCGTAAACATTTCTATCTGGTTAGTTATAAATAAGTCTTTCACTCAGACAAATGTAACGAAACGAAAAATGTTTCGCGTTTCTTGAATTGTTGTAATGCTTAAGCGTTAATCGAATGGCAATTGGATATTGGTTTTTATATAAGTGAGTCAAGTCACCCTAGCTGAGTTGGGTGTTACGATACGCTGGTAACGAATCAGAATAAATTTGATACGCGTTAGTAGGGGTGTTTGTGGTCCGGTTTTCGCGGTTTTTAAGTCAAACCATGAACCAAACCGTTAGTAACGGTTTTTGATTTTCGTAAACCAAAACCGAATCGTTGAACTCTTAAACCGAACCGCTAATAACGGTTTGGTTTGGTTTGGTTTGGTCTTGTTCAGTCTTTATATGATATGTCAAATATAATTCATGATATGTAAATGTTGTACAAATCACAATAATTTATATAATTTAACAAACAACTTATTTTAACCTTTTAAAGATCTCATTAAGAAAATAAAAAGCCAATTAAAATTTATTGCATTTTTTATTTGGGCTTAGCCTACTTTTGTTTTGTTTATTATTAATATCTGTCAATATTTTAGTAGTGTATATGTATATACACATGTATATTATGAAATATTTAAAAAATACATATAAATAAATTATACGGTCCGGTCTGGTTTGATGTTGTTAGTTTTCGGTTCAAACCGTAAACCAAACCATTCACTACGGTTTGGAAATTTTCAAACCAACCGAGAGTACGTATAGGAAAAAAACCAACCGCGAAACCGAACCGATGGCCGATTTGGGCGATTTCACGGTTTCGAACCGAACCATGAACACCCATACGCGTTAGAAAGTGTTAAGTACATACTTGTTTCGATATCTAGTGTTACTAAGTAGGCAGCGTCCCTGGGGTCCAAGGCATCGAGCCACTTGAGAGGGTTGCTAGAAATTGCTTTTGGTCTACCTAGTTGGTAGACACATTAATAGGAAGTGATCCTTCTAACGGAACTAGTCAATCAACATGAACTCGTTCATGACTATGAGGATGAGCGATTATCAGCAAACATTTAATGGAAAACAAGCGTGTGATCAAGATTAAGCTAATGTCAGTCACTAATAACAAAAGCAAATCATCAATAATAATAAAGTAGTACCCACGGACACGGCAACCAACAATCATAATTAACACCATCGGCCTTTTTAACCACACTCTTTCATGAAGCAATGTGATGGCTCTCAACCTATAAAATGAAATCTTTGGCTGGGATTGGGTACTATTTTCACAGCGTAACCATAGATATTAGATACACCCTATTGTTTTTTTTTTTAATCTGATTTGAGACTTCAGTTTACAAGCGTTACACCGTTTGAAAGATTTCTAGGACATTACCTACCATATACACTACACGTTACACAAATCATGGAACAAGTATTTTGAATCATGTTTTTGTTAGTGAACTCCCGTTTACTTGTAGTTGTGCTATTGAAATCTTACTAAGAATCTAGGTTCATCCCTCTTAACCTCGGAAAAAATAAACTCCCTTGGCCTCGGCCTAAACTTTTCAAATTTCCGGTCCTGGTCGGGTTGGGTTTCTGTTGGATTGGTCCGGTTAATACAAGAAGATGAGCCCCGATTGAGTCATTGTAAGTTTGTAACAACGTGGACGTGGTTGTGGATAATGTAATTACCATTCACTTAGGTGCACAATCTAATCAGTTAGTAACCGGTTTATATTATTGATTTCAAAACCGGTTAACTGTTTTTTAATTATTTTATTAAAAATCAGTTAATACCCGAACCGGTTAACCGATTTTTAATTATTATTTTATTAAAACCGGTTAATACCCGACCCTATTAACCGGTTATTTCCCGCAAAATTATTAACTAGTTAGAAAATTAACCAGTTAACCGAAATGTGCACCTCTACATGAGATATACACTGATAAAAAATGCATTAATGTTTGCAAACATGAGTGTCACAAAGCCTTTCATAGGCCCAATTATTTTGGGCTCACTTGTTTGGATAATGGGTACAAATATTAGGATAATGTGCATCTCTACCGGACATGATTTGTATCCGGTAATACCCGAAAACCATAACCGGTTCTATACCCGGAACTAGGTTTCTCAATACCTGAAACCGGGTTTTTCGAATACCTGATCTATATCCGAAAAAATACCCTAAAAAACTGCAGCCCATTAAAAAACCCAATCTATACACAAAAAATACCCAAAAATAGGGTATTTTCCGATACCACCCGCTTCTAGAATAGCTAGTTCTAAACCCAACCCGAACCCAGTGCATAGGATATGGTTTTTAGAGACAATACCCGGACCCGGACCCAACCCGAGTATGGCCGATAGGTGATTTTTTTCAATACCCGGTCATACCCGAGCCCAGTTCCAGTTCCATAACCAGAACCGGGTATTAAAAAAACCCTATTTGTACACCTCTATTATTTATGTCTTATTTTTATTTTAGGTTTAATTATTTACATTGCTCTTAATTTCCTAATTAATTTCCTGTTTATATTGATACTTCTTAACTTACTTCAAGTTTTCTATACGTGTTATGTTACAATACCAAGTCAATTCCAATTCTATGGTGTGAATCTAGCCCTTTAAAAGGTTGAAAACTAGACTTTCTAGAAACTGTAGTTGAATAATATAAAGGACATTATTAATATACAAAACAACCAAAAAAATAAACTAATGAATTGATTTATTAAGTTAGGAAAATCAAAAAAGTTAACCATACAAAGAGGAGAATATTAGCTTGTGTAATTCAACTCCTAACAATGCTTATGAACCAAATAACAAACATAATGGATGATAATTCAATTGTTAGTACATAGATTACTAGCAATTCTTGTGTTGTCATTGAAGCTTGTGTGACGTTTGTGTGTATTCAGTCGGGCCTTTACCACTTATCCTGGTTGTGTGTCTCGGGGAAGACGAGATTGCATTTTTATTAAACAAATAATAATAATAATAATAATAATAATAAAACCTTTTTCTTTCATATGTTTTTATGTGAATATATATATATTAAAAGTTTCTAAAAACATATATATCATAAAACTTTTTAAATTGTAACAAATATATCAAAAAATGGTTATATATTTTAAAAATATACATGTATGCATAACACTCATGCATGTACATGTATTTATTTGTGTGTGTTAATTCACACAATCACATGTCGTGGCATTTTATTTTTTGCAAAATAAACGAAAAAAAAAATATAAGATGCTTGAATAATTGAGTGACATAAATCCAATTCAACCTAACTTTGTTGGCATTTACTAGTTAATTGCATAATATGTCAAAGTTTGATTTGAAAGGTTCATTGAACTCGTAAAAACTTAATTTGTTGATCATACCGTAATCAATGGTACGGTGTGGAGTGCAATAAATTGACATGAAAAAATCATATATAATTTATATACTTCACTGTCGTGTTTTCAGACGAGTGTTTACGGGTGTGGCCTTAGGTGAGGGTTTTTCCCGAATCGAAAGGCGAGTGTATCCTGATGTGATGAATTTAGCCAATAGCCCATTTAAAGGATTCGTTAGACGTTCAAAAATAAATAAATAAATGATGAATTATGTTCTTTCACATTAAAACCTATTATTCATGAGATTCCAGTTGCCTCACAAAAGTGTACTATTCATCAACATATATTTTCATAATTTCCGCTTAACATATATTTTGGTAGACATATTTTGTGAAACTGTTTCATATGTGTAACATGTCTATAAGAAAATGTAAGCACATGCGAACATATACAACATGTGACACAAGTGAATATATACAGCACGCCAAAACTTGCGTGCAAACATGTAAAAAGTTTTAAAATACTTTAAATTAAAAATCACATCATTAAAAAAATATCTATCATAATGACATGTATGCAAGAAAATGCAAACTCGTGCGGACACATACAACATGTGACACAACTAAACACATCCAACACACAAAATCAAGTGAAAAAAAAGCTTTAAATTTTATAACTCACGACATTACATAATATTTTTGCAAGATAATCAAGCACATGCGAACACATACAGCATGTGACATGAGTGAACACATCCAACACACGAAAACATGCATACAACACAAATCATGTGAAAAAAAGCTTTTGATTTTAAAACTTATAACGTTACATAATATTTTTAAAAGATAATGCAAACACATGCGAAGAACACATACAACATGTGACACGAGTGAACACTTCCAAAACACGAAAACATACATACAAGTGTACAACATAATCATGTGAAAAAAAAGCTTTAAATTTTAGAACTTACGACGCTACATAATATTTTTAAAAGATAATGCAAACACATGCGAGCACATGCAACATGTGGTAACATTCATTAACCAACTTATTTAACTTAATTCTCAGTTTCCCCAAATAGATTTATACAACACACTAAAAACACTCAAAAACACAAACTTAAATAGAATACTTAGTGATGAAATCTTTGATTATTTGCATCAACTTAATGGATGGTTCAGAGTCCGGATTAATAGTAAAGAACCCATGTTGTTGACCTTCAAATTCAACATATGTCACATCTTTCCCCCAATTCTTCAATGCATTTGCATACTCCTTGGCTCTATCTTTTAGTAGATCACTACCACCACAAACCACCAATATTGGCTCCAACTCCACCGGCTCGAGATCCAAGCTAGCCGGTCCAAACGGGTTCACTAGAGGGTGGTCCATGGTGTCCCCGTCCGGGATCGACAACCTCCAAAACCTAACCAACACTTTAATTGTTAGTTAACAATGCATGCACATAGATCAGAAGTTAATAGAGGCGTAAACGAGCCTAGACGTTCGTAAACTACTTGAAATCGGGTCGTTAAAAGCTTGAAATGATCCCAAACCGTAGATTATTTATATGATATATAGAGTTAATAGCCATTTTCGTCCATGTGGTTTGCTATTTTCTCCACTTCAGTCCAAAGTTTGAAATTTTGTCAATTTAGTCCTTATAGTTTTAAACATTAGCCAATTACGTCCCCCCGTCTAATGGTATCCAACTATGCCGTTAGTTTTAGGGGTATTTTTGTCTTTCTCCTGTTTATTTTTAGTTAATGGTCAGTTTCGTCCCTGTGGTTTGATACTTTAGCTGCTTCAGTCCAAAGTTTGAAATTTGTCAATTTTATGTTTAATTTATTCAGTTTTTTTTATTTTTTTTGCTACTTTTGCTACTTCAGCCCATGATGGAATTCATTGGTAAAGTGGTCAGGGTAATTCCCTAAAACCGAACTATATCGAAAAAACTAAAATCGTTTATCTGATTAATGCATAATAGTTAGGATTTAGAGATTAACATATTGTAGCAAACATCTTGGTCGAAATCAACATCAGTAGGTCGAATATCCCGCATTTCCATGTTTGCTCAAGAAATCGATGCACTAAATCGCATGTGTGTTCTTCAAAATTGTTCTTGAATTCGTCGAATTCAACCCTAGAATTGTAGTCGATATGAAGAATTCAAGAACAACACCATGATTTGAAGAACACACATGTGATCTAGTGTATTGATTTCTTGAGCAAACATGGAAATGCGGGATATTCGACCTCCTGATGATGATTTCGACCAAGATGTTTGCTACGATACATTAATCTCTAAATCGTAAATATTATCCATTAACTAAAGAAACGATTTTAGTTTTATCGGTATAGTACGGTTTTAAGGAATTACCTTGACCACTTTACCAATGAATTCCACCATGGGGGAGAGTTTAGAAAATGTCTAGAAACTAAATACGAGGGGGGTATGATTATTGTCATCGACAGAGTAAACGTAAACCTGTTTTGGTCGATGCTCGATGGTTTTGGGCTTGGATTATGCTCTTAAGGGCTATAGACAAAAAAAAACCCCTGCATAAATCAAACAATTGAAAAATTTTCAAACTTTGGACTGAAGTAACAAAAGTATCAAACCACAGGGACGAAACTGACCATTAACTAAAAATAAACAGAAGAAAGACAAAAATACCCCTTAAACTAACGACATAGTTGGATGACGTTAGACGAGAGGAAGTAATTGGTTAATGTTTAAAACTATAAGAACTAAATTGACAAAATTTCAAACTTTGGACTAAAGTGACGAAAATAGCAAACCACAGGGACATAAATGAACATTAAATCTAATATATATAATAAATGATATTGAGCTTGAGCCTGACTAGACTCGCATGTCTGGACAAGTCTACCTTTATATTAATATAATAATTACAAATAAACTTTAAAGTACGGAGCACTAGGGTGACTATTACGTCACAAAAAATGTTTTAGAAGCAGAATTATAATTAATTACTTCAATTTTGTTGCAGTGTAATAATTATTTCGCTACTTTAAAATGTAGAGTTATAAAATTACTCAATAGAATTTTTTAGTAGCATAATTACACTATTCCATGTGCTTTATTTCTCCGCTTCATATTAAATAGATATATGTATTTGATCCAAACACATAAAATTATAATTATAAATATATATAAAAATAACGATTTATGTATATAAATCAAACAGTTAGTAAATAATAAACGAGCTAAGAAAAGTTGTAAAATGGCACAAACCTATCAATAAGTTCCCAATTCAAGAAAGCATCTTTAGAACCATATTCCTCGGACTCGGTCAACCGGGTCCCACCAAAGAATGGTGCCAACAAAACATAACCCCTAACCCGAACCGGCTCCAAGCTCTTCGAGCCAGCCCTCAACCGAACCGCCACATTATGAGCAATGTTCCCACCAGCCGAGTCACCCGACACAAACACACGACTAAAGTCAACCGAGTCAACAAGCCACGGATCACCCTCATTCGCCAGAGCCTGAGCCTGGAGCCACTTCACCGAGTTAAACCCATCCTCCACCGCCAACGTGAGCCGGTTCTCAGGCGCCAACCTATAGTCCGGAGCCACAACCACGGCTTGAAGAGCCAGCGCGAGCTTAAAACAATAGTTTTGACAATTAGGCCATGTTCTCGAACCAATGCAAAAGCCACCACCATGAATGTAGTAAAAAATTGGTAACCTTTTACCCTTGGCTAAAGCGGGTTTGTACAACCGCAGGCTAAGGTTATTCGACTTATCAAACACGACGTCTTTCCATAACACCGAGCCGTCATCGAGCACTGAGACTTCAAAGCTCGGTTTAGTGGACCGCCATATGGACCCGTCACTATAGACTTTGAGCACACCTCTACAATCATCAACTTCATAAGGTGCAACTTGTGACATGTTTGGATGACTAGAAAGATTGTGAGTTTGGTTTAAAGTTATAGAACATTGATGGACTTGTTTTAACAACAAAAGATGACATGACATTAATTTGCATATTTGTGTTTGTCCGTTTGTGATGATGAATATGATGATATACTCATTCTTGAATTGGTGCCAAAATATGAAAAGGTTATCAAGCCGGCCATGTTTGGTTTTTTATGCCATGAACAAAATTTTGTTCCAAGTTAAAATAAAAAACATATTAGTATTTTAATATAATTGATTAAAACAAATATAACACTTAAAAAAAAAAACTTTGTATACTAGGCAGGTCGGTAAAATTTGGACGATAGTAAACCCATACGTTGATGCCATAAGTTGAAGCGAATTCAGTCAGTTTTGTTACGTGTGTTATTGTACAAGAACTAAGACAAAAAATAAACAAAAAAAATATCTATAAATTGGGGTGGACCAATGGCGTGACGTTGGTCAATAAAAACTCGATCATTAGTAAAACCCAACCGTTATCGATCCCAGATGTTGAGGCGGTGAATCTACGCAAATTCCGTCGATTTTCGTCGTGTTTTTACGGTACCGGAATTAAAATAAAAAATCAGCATTCGGTCGTTTTTCGTTACAGTACTGGAACTAAAACAAAACGCGGCGAGTCTACGCGAATTCGATTGGATTCCGTCACGGTACTGTAACTAAAACAAAATAATAAAAGAGAGAAAAAAAACAAAATTGACATTCAGTCATTTTTCGTTACGTTCATTACAGACCGAACCTAAAGCAAAAAAAAACAAAAATTAAAGAAAACCAAAAATAAAAATTGTAACATTCGTTACTTTTCAAACCCGAAAACCCGACCCATTTTGAATTTTCGGCTTTGTTTATATATATATATATATATATATATAGTATTAATTAATTTTCGTTGCACGTTTTCAATCGTCATTTTAGTATCTTTATTTATTCGTGTTCGTTAAACCAAACCGTTCATCGTTTCAATTGTATTCGTGGTTAAAGTTAATATAATATTCACAAGGATTGAAGTCATTATTCCGTTTGTTCGTTTTCAATTCATTTTTTTCTCAACCAATGAAACTTCGGGATTTAAAGTTTAAAGGTTTAACGAGTTGCGTTATCCGGGTATAATATAATAAATATATATCCAAACTTATAACTTTTACTAACTTTTAATCATCTTTCAAAGTCTAAGGTTCAAATTGTAATTATAATTTAATTTCTTGTTTTAAAGCATTATGAAACTCCAAGGGCTAGATTGCAAATTCATTTAAATTATATAACTAGTAAATGAAACCCAGCATGGTTCCCACTTCCCGTCCCCAGACTCCGTAATTCCGACGAAATCTCCGGCGGACATGGCGCGGCTCCGGTCAGCCTAATTACACCCCTAAACGCATAAATAAATTCATTTAATTCATGGTAAAGGCATTATACCAAGATAACAACCCAAATAAACGTTAATAATGCGTTATAACTGGATTTATGGAGTGATCGAATCCCGTAATGTTAGTCGGAATACCGGCCAACACCATTAACAGCCAATTAACACGTTACTTGAAATTTCCAGTATAAATAGAACCTAAAATCATAAGTAAATGTATCCCAATCATCAAAACAACATAAAACACTCTCGTTATCTCGAATTTGAACCGTCAAGTTGGTTTTTCCGGCTAGTCGTGTTCATCGTCAATACATAACCTTACCAGGTAATTTTTTTACATGTTTATGATTCGTTTTTCATCAACTAAATAAACCCTTAACGTAACTTGAACTAATTCGAACTAGGTTAAGCAAATCTAAATTCTTAGGGTTAAATGGAGAAGATGAAGTTTAGGTTGTGTTTATATATATTTGTTTTTGTTAACATTACAAAAGAAGTCCGTGGTCTAGTGATTGAGTTGTGTTACTTTCAGTCACAAGACCCGTGTTTGAATCCAGGTAGAGGTGCACAAACCGGTTTTTTTGGCCCGGAAAAAAACCGGTTCGGTTAATAACCGGACCGGTAAATAACCGGTTTTTTTCTGTCAAAACCCTAACCGGTCTAACCGGTTAGGACCGGTTTAGAAACCGGTTAGAACCGGTTAATAAACCGGTTTTTTTATTAACCGGTTTTTTTTATTAACCGGTTTTTTTTTTTTTTTTTTTTTTAAATTTCGCGGTTTCAAATACGAATATTTGTTTTTTATATTTTGTACTTAATGAAGACCATTATTTTTTCACAGTATAAACAAACCGGTAACTACAAGGCAAAACGGTAACTACAAGGCAAGACGGACTGATCGAAGCCATTCTTTGCTTTCGTTGTTAGGGTTCTTTGCTTGGAAGATGAGTATGAGTGTGTGTTGGTGAATGTGTTTTCAACAAACCAAAGATTAAAAACACATAACTTTCATTTATAGTTTTTACATTAAAACTACAAACATTAAATCGTTATCGCATATTCGTAACTCAAAAATACAAACATGAAATCATTAACACTGAAGAAATCTCTGCCAAGAACTGTTGTTCATGATTTAACTCAAAAATACAAACATTAAATCGTGAACTAGCAGATGCTCCTGTTGTTCCCAATCGCAGTTTGTTCATGATTTGCCTCCATGTTTGCTGTTTCTTTAACTAAATTAGAAAAATCCAAATCAGCAAGTAAATAAGAGCACATATTAGGAAAAAGAATGCTTAGACACGATTACATGAACAACTTGCTGTTTCTTACTCATGATTTGCCTCCATGTTTGCTGTTTCTTTAACTAATTTTCTTCGCTACCCGATCCCGAGCTATTTCTTAGGTAATCGTCGTACGCGGCTTCTTCATCGGTCATTGGTTGAGTGTGTCCTTCATTGACCTCGTCTTCATACAAGTCCGCTTCATACTCCATTTCCCCCTCGAGTGAGCGTTGATGTTGTGCCCTATCTAAAGAGTCCAAGTAATCCTTGTAGCAAATCGACATCTCTATAGCTGGTGCAGTGAGTCGAGTCCTCCTAATCGATATAACCCTGCCAGAAACAGAAAAAGCAGACTCCGAAGCTACCGTGGAAGCTTGGACCGTTAGTAAATCTTTGGCCATGGCGGCGAGGATCGGAAATTCATCCTCCTTACCTCTCCACCAAGCCAGCAAATCAAGACTTCTAAATTCATCCGGAGTCATGTGTTTCACAAAGTTGGTACCACCATACCTTCCAAGTTCACTGCTTGGGGTGTTTACCCTTTGACGTTTACCGGCGTCTTCCCAAATCATGTAGTACATCCCCATTTCATGGTCGGTTTGGGATTGGGATTGGGCAACAGCTCTTAACGAGTCATGAATTTGGGAAGACGACCCGTATTTTGTAAGGTAGACATCATACATGTTTGACAAGGTGGTGTTGAAAGCATTCTTTAAAGTTTGGCTATAATAGGGGTTTTGATCGTCGTTTAACTCAAGCTCATCACAAATTTTTTCTATTAAAGCTTCAACACCACCAACATTGATGCAAGGGTTTAACGCAGCAGCACATGTCAAAACAGCGGGTAGTTGTTGAAAATATTTTCTAAATTTTTCTTTCATTTTTACACCCATATCAAAATAAGGTGCACCCCTACAGTTAAGTTCACTTAACTTTGTGCACATGACAACAATTTTTGGTAAAGCAATGGGGCTTGTTGGATAGTAAACCCCAGATAAACTAGTTGTGCAAGATTTAAAAATTTGAAGGACCTCCGTAACGATCTCAATCAATAACCAGTTTCTAGGATCATATGGTGCACATTTACCCCTACTTGACAAAATTTGATGAAACGCAATTAATGATTCTTTTTGTTGGATGGCTTTCTCAAACATATTACAAGTGGAGTTCCATCTTGTTGGACAATCCCAATTTGGCCCCAACCATTGACAATTAGCTTCTACACAAAATTTTTTGTATGTTGAAAATGTTTTATTGTTGCTAAAAACATCTCGTAACATTCTTTTAAAACTGTTTCTTTGCGTTTCGATCACGTTTAACCCATCTTGCACGGCCAAGTTGATAATATGTGCAATGCATCGGCTATGAAAAAACGCTCCATCACAAATAGGTTTATACTTTAATTTTAAATGGCCAACCGCGGCCGTATTGTTGGACGCGTTATCAAACGAAATTGAAAAGATTTTATCTTCAATTTTGTATTGTCGAATGACTTTATCCAAGATTTGAAAAATATTTCTACCCGTGTGCGGGTAATCAAACAATTGAAACGCAACGGTTCGTTTCATCATTTGCCACGACTCGGGGTCAACCCAATGAGCCGTCACACAAATGTATGAGTCGGGCGAACCATGAGGTACCGACCAAACATCCGTTGTTAAGTTTACACCAGTTTGTAAGTTTGAAAAGTATGAAATTAGTTCGGATTTAGCGTTTTTCCATGCTTTAAGACAATCTCTTCTAAGGGTCGAACGACTTACGTGTTGGTAGCGTGGTTGAACATAGTTTTGCATCATCTCCGTGAATTGAGGGTTGTCGAAGTGGTTGAAAGGAAGTGTTTGTTGAATCACAAAGTTTGAAAACTGTTGACGTACCGCTTCAACGTAGTACGTAAACACCCCTCCTTGATTCGTCATCTCCGGCTGCGAACTACTTCCCGCTTCGTCCTTCAAGGCCTTGCAAAAGCGCTGTTGTATATGCGCTTTTAAAGTGGAGTTTGCATCTTTGGCATAGAACTTCAAACAGTGCTTGTATCGAGCTTTTTGGCGACCGTTAGACAGTTCGCATAGGTCGAAATGTTGCCACACATCTTGGTTTCGTTTCGTGGGGATGATCCGAACGACCATTATGTCTGTGTTCGAGGCACCCATGTTGACGGATGAAGCAGCACTTTGGGAGGCCATGATAATAAGAGCGTATAATCGAGTATGAAATAAACGAGTACGAGTATGAAATAAACGACTACGAAATAAGAGCGTATGGAGTGGTAATGTGGTATAATTGAGTGTGAGATAACAAAATAATCGCGTATGAAATAAACGTTTAGAGCTAGTAGAGTTGTATAATCGAGTGTGAGCTAACCTACCCAACCTAAACTATATATAGTTGTTTGTGGGGGTAAAATGTTAAAAAAAACGGCTAGAAATCAAGAAAAAACGGGCAAAAAAGGACCCAAACGGTCATATGGCCGTTTTATAACGGTCAAAAACCGGTTAACCTAAAAACCGGTTAACCGGTTTTTAGGTTAACCGGTTTTTGACCGTTAACCGGTTAACCGGTTTTTAGGTTAACCGGTTTTTTAATAACCGGTTTTTAAATTTAACCGGTTTTTTTACTAACCGGTTCAATAACCGGTTTTTGTCCACGAATGAGTAATCGAAGTACTAACCGGCGATTCAATAACCGGTCTAACCGGTTTTTTAATAACCGGTTTTTCTATTAACCGGTTTTCGGTTAAACCGACCAAACCGGTTCTATAACCGGTTTTTTTGAACACCTCTAAATCCAGGTCTAAGCAATGTTTTTATTTCATTTTTTTTATCTTTAATCTATATATATATATATATATATATGATAATGTAAATAATATTCAAATAAATGTATCTTAAATGGTTAAAAATAATAATAAATTCAGTAAAAGTATCTTTAAATTAAATAAAAATAGATATAATTTATAATTATCACTCTTCACCTAAAATCCGACTTTCGCTCCCGTTAAAAACCCGATTAATATTATATTAATAAAAATTTAACTTTGTATCGTTAAAATAAGCTTATATCTTTCAAATCTCACTTAATAAATGTTTTGAAGCTCATTACTTTGGTCATTAAAATAAATCGTCATAACTTTAAAACTCATTAATATTAATTCACCCGTTAAACTTTATTTCGGTAATATTAATTCATTAGTTCGTTAAGCATTAATTCATTAGCTTATAATTCATAAAACCACTAAAAAAATAGCTTTATGCTTCCTTAGCTTTTAATTTTTTTAACTTTAAATTGTTAACATAAATATTATTCGAGATGTGATTACCATTTAAAATCCGTTAAAACTTAAAGATAATGTAATATGTTTCGTTAAATCATTAAAATTAGATGATATTATGATTCGTTAACCTTAACTCGTCAACTTTAATTTGTTAATTCTAATCCGTGCTACGTATCCTATCATATTAATTTTGATTAAAATAATGATAAACCGTTAAAATCTCGTTAAAACATAACGTGGTTTTTAATGCCCTAAATTATACTTTTCCAACAAAATTAAGCAATAGATAACTTCATTAATCCCGTTAGTTAGTCGTTGAATATTGGTATTATTTATTTTATAGTTCGAGATGTTCAGTTGCTCCGGTTTCGTTATTATGCTTTCGGTTTATATTTCAAGCTATCTTCGATTTCGATGTGAGTTTTTCACCACCCCTTTTTAATGTTTTAATGTTTTGGGGTAGCATATGTATCCTTATAAAAATTCAAGCATGGTTTCTTCTATTACAAAACTATAATTCGTATATAGACTTGTGTGCTACTTGTATTACTTGCACAAATATTACTTGCACGATTGGGAAGCCTCATTAAGTATGATCATTCGCCCCCCCTTTGCACTCCGGTCCATTTGCATCGAGTGGAAAAGGGCCTCCTTATCCAAGTACGTTGGTTGTTACCAATTGGAAAGGACCTTACTTGCGCGATTACCCAAGTACGTTTGTTGTTACCAACTGGAAAGGGCTTACTTGTTCGTTTATCACATGTCTATGAACTGTATGGCTTTTATATATGTATTTAAACTGTGGAAACTCACCAGCTATATTTATAGCTGACCTTTATTTTATACATATGTTCCAGGTGTAGAGATACGAGGATGAAAGTTAGAAGACACATAGCATGCTTATAGGATATTCAAAGAAACCTTATTATTTTGTTTAATTATTTGTTACTACTTGTATTATTTGTAAAACTTGTGTTACATGAATATTTAAATGAAATAATGTTATTATGGTCACCTAATAGTGTCACGTGTGTTTGAGCAATCTGTACGTCACACTCAGGCGTTTCCGCTTTATCCGAGGTGTTACAAAAATCATCAGCCAACACGGTGCCGCCAAGTGACCCAATCGACACTTAGTGACACCAAACTTTGAAAGTGTTATTTATAATTAACATGTTACTAATATAATAATATATTTAAAAATCCAGTCCAGTCATTGGTTCGGTTCGGTTCGTTATTCCACCAGCCTGGCTCATAATTGGTCAGTTCAAATGGAGACAAGACCCATTTTGTGGCCAATACCTAGTTGGCTCGTTCAGTCAGCTGGTCTGATACAGTTCTAAGAGCATCGATATGAACATCTATCTGACTAGAAATTGAAATCAATGTTTACAATTGAGGTGCACAAAATACCCAGTTTTGGACTTCACCCGGAACCGGTTCCTACCCGTACCCAACCTGCGGGTAAGACGAGCACCCGGAACCAGACCCGACCCGGACCCGCCGGAACCGGTTTCCATCTTTACCCTATCAAAACCCAACCCTATCCGAACCCCAAAAAACCCCGGTCAAATACCTGGATATGGTTTCAATCCGACCCGGTTTTAACTTTTATTGACCATACACGGAATCGGTTCCTACCCAGTTCGAGTTCCTAAAAATACCCGGTTTGTGCACCTCATAGAGGTGCGTTTGGCTCGTAAAACTGTGAAGAAACTAAAAACTGTGAAATTCAAGTTACAATTTCCAAAAGATTTAGAATCTAAAAAAGATTGACCAAACAATCATAGCATGTTGACCTTCATGGCTAGTCAACAGTCAACAACAGAAGTCTTTCATTGACCATTTTGGTCTTTTGGTCAACAACTTTCAAACAAAAACAAAGATAAAAACGAGTCCATTAAACAAGAGAGAGTTACAAACACCATCCTTTCCATAGCCCAAAACAATATACAAAAAAAAAAAGAAAAAAAAAGACATGCTATCTACTATTATATATAAACTTGCATATTCAAATCAAAGTAAGAAAAAACAGCTACCAGTAACAAGTCAGCCACTGCCAGCAACATCAACCAGACAAAAAAACCGCCACCGCCCACCTGCCGCCCATTTTACGGTTCAGATCACCCTAAATCCTAAGCGCAGGAGAAGAAACCGTCTCTCATCTAAACCGATGTTAAACCGGTTAATGAACCCGTTTTTACTTATTCGCCTTCCAAAAGTAAAAAATTATCACCTAAAAATAAACCTACTTATTGTTTTTGATGCATTTATATAAAACTTAACTTCCTCTACATTGAACCAAAGTTCAAATTCTCCCACTTAAACGGCGCAACCAGACCGATATCCGGGGCCCCACGAAGAAACAAGCACACGCATACGCAGACAGCTGCTATGGCGAGCATTGAGTGTATGTACGGGCGGTGAAGTAGCCCTTGCGAACCCGGGACCCGCCTGGGGAAGTTTGCAGCCACGTGTGCGCATTTGGAACAGGTTTTGGGTTCCGTGGGGTCTCTTATTCTGAAACTGAGTTCTTGGTGGTCTCGGGTTCTTGTTTGGAGTTCTATCTCGTTTGGTACCCGTATTGAAATTTGATGGGCGATTCGGTCTGTAAGCTTACGGGCCACTAGCTCGTTGTATGAGTTGTTGTTCCTCATTGATGAGTATGTGAATGGAGACAGCCCGTTTGCATCTAAGGATGAGTTCCAGCTCAGCAGCCCGATCTGCGCGGAACACAATGATGAACTATTAGTTGTGAAGTGAATATTGTGTAGCAGGTCAATAATGGGTAATTTTAGTACGGGTCGGGTTGGGTTGACCCAAAAAACTTTTAGTCAAAATTTTGAAAAATAATTTTATTTATCAAATATGATTACAAAATTATATTATTTAAATAATGATCCGACCCTCATACAAAATAATTTATTAAGCTATTTATTTTGTCTTACCCATTTGTCCATAAATGGGTCAAAATTGTCACTTTAATTTTAGCCGGCAAAATGCAGACGCTAAAATAAACATCTTTGTTTTTCCTTTCTTAGAATAATTAAATCTTTTTATAAAAATAAAAACTTTTAAGAAAAAAATGTAATCTTTTTAAGAAAATAAAATCTTTTTGTACCAAATACTATAACCTTTTTACAAAAACAAAATCTTTTAAAAAAAATAAATATTTTTAGAAAAATGACAATCTTTATAACAAATACTAAATAATACCAAGATACTTATTTAGATTAATGTCTCAATATATACCTCTTGTGGGTCACTTGTCAATGAATCAACCAAATCATCTGAATCAGAAGTGCAAGCCGCCAAATGCAACGGTGTAATGCCGCCAGGTCCCGCTAGGTTTGGCGGGAAAACATACTTTCTAGAAGTAGTTTGCGAGTCAACCATCGAATAACGTACGAGCATATCAACCATATTCTTGCACCGTCTTTTAACAGCCCTGTTTAAAAGATTAATCCCAGATAACATCTCAGACTCATCATCTGTAACACCCGCGCCTTTATGAAGTAAAATTCCCAAAAGGGTTTTCACCAAAGCAACAAAATCTCTTTCAACCGAGAACACAAGCAAGAACTTGAAACGAGTGAGGGTAAAATGGGAATTTCCTCCTTTTTTCTGGAATAGCCATCCGAGCTCGTTCAAGAAGTGCAAAGTCTCTTTTGTTGACTTTGTTTGACAGTCCAGAAACTCGGCCTCGAGAAGCCTCAATTCTTGGCAAAGTGCAGCATCGGCTATAATTATGGGAAAACTGGTACCTTTTAAACCGTTCTCTACCTGTTAACGCAATAAAGTACAGGTCAGGTCAACTTTATAACCGTTTGACCCGTTCCCATTTTAGCTTTCATTTATTTGGCACATTTGAGATTAAAATTTACCTCGATGAAACATCGACCAAGTGTACCGGGTGCACACACTTTGAAGCTGCACGTGCTTATTTTCTCATATGCAGATTCTTGATTGGTTGATTTTGTTGATTCATCCAATGTACATTCATCTGCATGTGTGCAATAGATTCTGCAATAATAACAAGAATATTTAATATTCCACCTTTTTGTAAACAAAATATAAATATCAAAATATACATATATATGAAGGGATAAAATACATACTTGGTGCCAGGTGTCGTTAGATTTCGGCCTCTAAGGATAAGAGAAGTCTCCTTTCCAGCCACAACAGCCAAAGGGGAGACGGATATTAACTGCGGTGAACTCCATGCTTTCAAAGATTTAAACAAATACACCTTCCCTGATGCATTACAACATACAAATAAACGTTAACTTAAAAAGATAAACAAAAGCTAGAAGTCAGCATTTTGACCCACTTTTGGGTAATAATCTCTAACGGGTCGAGTGTAAAATTCAAAAATATCAAGCTAAAATGAAAATGAGTCGAAAGTTGTAACAAGCGTATTCTGATTCTTACAAGTTACAACCATATTTAAAAGGCGCACTAGTATAGTAGTATTTCAATAATATAATATATTTTTTGAAATCATGTTATATACATTAATTACATATGAAATAAAAAAAATGGCAAAAAGGTGCAAGTGGGTAAACGGACCCAACCCGGGCCTTTTTGGTCCATACTAAAAAATATCTTTTTCACTTATCACACAACTTGCATGACCATCCAGCATGGCAACTCTAAAAGCAAGATCAATATTCTTTTTTTAATTCGCAAAACCAGAAATACCAGAAAACAATAGAACTTCCAATTATTATATTATAAATTACTGACAAGACCAAAAAAAAATAACTAACCATCTTTATATGATGCTATTTGCTTCTCCGTATGTGCTAAGAACCTTCCGGTTCCCCAAAAATCGGTGCCAGAATCTCGCAGAAGAGCATTGAGATACTGAACAAAGTCTCCTTCAAGCTGCAACAAAATAATAATATTGTGAGTACGTACTCGGTATATGATATATGAAAGGAAAAACTATTTATTTAATATTTTACTAACTTGATCCCAAGAAGACGATGGCATGGATAAATAAATTGAAAGAACCACACAACCGGGCCTTATGTATCCTTCTATCTCAGATGGACTCTGAGAAAGCCAATTATATACCTGAAAATCAAGAAACCAAAACCATGTTAGTAAATCAGATATTATTAGAATGAACAAAAATTGTTTAATTTTGTTGAATGGGAGTAGGGTTGAAAACAAAAGTTTAATAGGTGATTTTAAAAAATTTGTACACGACGAACTATTTAAGTCAGACAAATCTACCCTTACAAAACAAAAAAAAAATACGCATAAATGCTAGGGAAAATTAATCCAAAAAATTTCTTGTCTATAAATCGATTTTTGTGTATAAATCAAAAAATTATTCACCTGTGTACGTAGCGAACCAGGCAAGTGACTTGGATCCTTGTCGAACAGTTTAAACAATATCTGCCCAGTGCGATCCTAAAAAAAATACCAAATATATTAAATCACATATACACACGAAAACGAAAATTAAGAAAAAAAAATTTATCGTATCATGTGAGTAACTAACAACCTGAGGATCAGAATTCAAACTGGAAGGTGACTGATCTGATCCAGACGAAGACGTATATCCAGCTCGGTAAGGTGAACTCTGAATGGAAATATTATCAGTGCCGCCATTCGGCCCACCAAAAAGCTCAAGAGACATGGCGGTGCCGCCACCAAGACCACCAGCTTTGACATTTACAACCACCTCACCACTAGTCGACAAACTCTCCGGATTCAATCTTTCCCTTGAAGGTTTTGCCGGGAAAAAACTCTGCACGACAGGTGGCGAAGACGAAAGCGAGTGTTCTTCAGTTGGATTGCTACTGTCAGATGAAAAATACTTCCTGCTCGATGCCAATTTTGGCGGGCTATCGTTTTCAGGTGAAGAACTGAATAACTGTAACTGTAAATTAACGGGTGTGTCAAGAACTTGACAATCTGAATCTTCACGAGACTGATAACTTGTACTGCTTCTTTCTCCACCCGAAAGAACCTCAGTCACTGGCTTGAGAGCCTCGGGACCATGGTTTCTGTTTTGGGATAATGAGTCGGTGCTAGAAAGAACACCAAGAAAGTCCATGGTTGAAGAACCAGTATTTCTGTTGACTTTTTGACTCTCGGAAGACGGTTTATTATTATCTTTGTCAGCATTGGTTAAGTTTCCGGGAACTGGCGGGATTGGCAAAGCGTTTATTTTGTTAATAATTTGCATCAGTTGGTCTTTGTTTGGTAATGGTGGAGAACTACTGGCTATGTCTTCGGTGTTTCCTGATATTTAAAGAAGCATAAATATTAGGTTTTGATGGTTTGAAAGATATGAGATAGAAGAATGAATAGAGGGGTATTGTAGTAATAATTATTATACCTTGAGCACGAGCTAAAACAGTTAGTAAATTAACAATATCCATTTCTCCGTTGCTGTTTTTATTTTCGTTTCCAGGGAGTAACAAATGTGAAGCAACGTCTTCGGGTTGGGTTTTTCTTCTTCGCCTGTTGTGGCCTGCAAGCCTGCGCCTACAGCTTCGTTTTCCCTCATCAAACTCAGAAAGAGGGTGAAACCTAAAATATATGTTGCAAAATAAATTAGTTAAAAAAAATCAATTGGTTCGTCTATCAATTCAATAACATGTCACAAATTAGGGAACGCATACGTTGTGTTTTGAATGTGATTATGTGTTCGTGTTGCTTGAAGTTTTAATAACTAGATAATCGAAATGTTAGCGTGCTTGGAAAACTTTTGTTGTGCAAAGAGTTAATAGATTATATGACCAAAAAAGAGGAAATCTTTATGATATTGGAATAAAAGTCATTCAAATTAGATTAAAATAAAGGGTATGTAACGAATTGTGAAATAAGATAATTAAAAGCCGAATATCAGAGCTACAAAACACACGTAAAGATTATAAGAATACAATCACTATTCACTACTCAATAAATGCCAAATATACGGTAATTAATAATCAGAAATCTAATTGTAAATTAAGGCTTTAAATTAACGGACCTGCTGCACTGTTGACAAAATCTTTGCATTTGTTTCCCAACCAACGCATTTCCAGCTTTACTATGTACCTCACAAACCTTGTGTCGGCGATGATAATCTTTAGCAGCCGACAGATCCTCCTTACAGTTATCCACTTGACATATGGGATAATTCCCACCGCCTGGCGATCCAGATCTGACCCTCTTACTAGGCCTCGTTACCACCGCCTCCTCACGGGAAACCAAACCACCACCACCGAGCTTCAACAAGAGCCGTGAATCTTCTTCTGGTTGGCTAACCAAACCCTTCCTTGAAACATCATGATTAACAGTGTTAGCAACCGACTGATGTTGGTGTTGGTGTTGGTGTTGTTGGTGTTTTTCTTGTTCTCTGGAAATCTCCATCATATCCACCGGTTTAGCAACAAGCCTCGAACTATCCCATTCCCAGTCTTTAGGGTTCCAGCTGTTCCTAAACTCATCTAAGCTCGGAATCAACCTCTGAAAATACTGATTATGCTGCTGTTGCGTAATGTTCGTGTCCTGAAACGGCAAGCTTCGTTTCTTGGCCATTGGATGCGGGTCCGGGAATCTTCTAGCACCGGAGCCGATTGTGTTGTACATATACAAAGGAGGAGCTAACTGAGTACCAACCTCTTCCATTTCTTCCTCCAAATTATGTAATATCCAAATTCCTATAAAAATCATACCTTTTTTTCAGAATCACTTGCCAAATATACATAAAGCAAAAAAAACCCTAATCTGATCCAACAAAATACCATGAATCTTTTTTAAAAAAAAAACTTTTAATTTCATAATATTTTCCTCTAAATTATGTATCCAAATTCCCTAAAAATCAAACCTTTTTTATCAAAATCACAAAACCCTGATCTGATTCAACAAAACACCATTAATTCTTTAATACCCGGCTTTCAATTTCACAAAAATCAATCAAACCCTCAAAATTTTACAATTTTTCCCTCTTTTCCATAATATTTTTTAGGGTTTTCCTCCAAATTATGATCCAAATTCGTATAAAAATCAAACCTTTTTTTCAGAATCACTTACCAAATATACAAAATACAACAAAACCCTAACCTGATCCAACAAAATACCATTAATTCTTTAATTCCCACCTTTTAATTTCACAATATTTTCCTCTAAATTATGTACCCAAACTCCCATAAAAATCAAACCTTTTTTTATAAAAATCACAAAACCCTGATCTGATTCAACAAACCACCATTAATCCTTTAAACCCACCTTTCAATTTCAAAAAAAACAACCAAAACCCCCCAAAAAATCAACAATTTTTCCCTCTTTTCCCAATATTTTTAGGGTTTTCCACAATACTCTAAATTATGTATCCAAATTCCCATAAAAATCAACCCTTTATCAAAACCAACAAAACCCTTATCTGATTCAACAAACCACCTTTCAATTTCACAAAAACCAACCAAAAACCCCCAAAAAACCAACAATTTTCCCAATATTTTAGGGTTTTCCACCAGAACCCACACCCCACATAATCAACCCCAAAAACACAAAATTAACCCCACACACATCACACGGAACTAACAAATTACCAATCTTCACTTGCTCATAACAACCCAGATGAGAAAACTGAATAGACTGAGCCAGGACTTTTATCAAACACCTGGTGTGCAGATCTAGAAGAAGCTTGATTAAAGAGTTTTAGAGGAATTGAAGATCTGGGTGTGAGAGAATGGGTAGATCTGATGATAAAAAGATGGGTGGTGGAGTCAATTGGAATTGGAATTGGAAGGTGTGATCGAATGGGGTTTGTTTTTTAGTTTATCTTTTTTGGGGTTCATACGGAAATGAAAGACGTCAGTCAGTAAGTAATTAAATGGATTGATGATTTACAGTGAAGATGATAACCCAAGTAAACTATTAATATTAATTATTAAACCTTAGCTTCATTCACTTGTTGGATAAATGGATAAAGATTTTTGAATGTGTGTTGTCAGTAGAATATCTTTGAAGATTTTTGATAAGTAAAAGACTTTTTTTATTTAAGTTTTAAAAAAGAGAGGAAAAAAAATTTAATATTTTGGTAATGTTTTTTTTTATTTAAGGAACAACGAGTAAAGTGCGATTACGGAGGTAACCTAATGGCCAAATGCGATCTCGTACCGTTTGTGATCCTAAACAGTGTTGTGTAGCCTAACTCCTAAATCCACCAACTTATGTTTCGGGAAAAACCCATCACTCGAAGATCCGTTGTCAAATCTTCATTTTCTCTCCGATGTCAATTGAGTTAAAGCTCATTACAAGATATGGGACTTTGTATGTACAAACTAGTGGCTAATGTAATGGGAAATAGGGGGGTTATTGTATTTGGATATGGTTTTGAATGTTGTGTTACGTGGAACGTTTACGAGTATATGTACGTAGAAATGGTAAACTACCATAACTCACGAATAGCGGTACACAGGAAGTTCAAGCGGTTCTATTAACGTGATTTTCTGTGATTGGAATCGCCGATGAGAATAAAGAGTGACTGGCCCAAACAATTTGACACAATTTAACTTATTTAATCGTGAAAACATGTGGCATGTCACGTTCTTATACGACTATAGCATGCATATCCTCATGCATGGCTACACATCTGACAACATCGTGAAATGCTCGCTTTACTTTAGTTAAGATAGACGCCCGATATTTTCAGCATGCAACAGCTATCTTTCATGCAGATCGAATGTTTGGACCTATCCTTTCATAAATTCCCGACTTTAACCAACCAGTCAAAACTTTTTATGTTGACAACCAATTCGCACACGACCTCTCACTTGTTGTTCATTACCCTTTTTTCTGAAAGTAAACTAAAGCTCACAATCTCATACTCGCGACTTGCAAAGATTGTTGATTACACTTGACTCCGTGTCTTGAGCACCCATTTATTTTCTCCCACCGTAATTGCTTAGACATAATTTTAAGAACTTTTTAGAATCACGACTATGACTTGCCAATTATTACTTGCAGTTTGATTTCTATAGATATGTAAAATCTTTGGAGTCAGAGCTACTTATGAGTACAATGTTTTCGTAATCTGCATTTAAAAGTCGGGGTGATGTTCCGAGTAGGTTTAGGTTTAAACGCATGCATCTATAAACTTAATTATGTCAAATAGGTGTGGTCAGGGAGTATCGTTTCAAATTGAAAGTTGTTGTCAATTTAATTTTGTCGATAAAACCTAGTTAGACGAACCAAGTAAAATACAAACATGACACATACATCATTCAAAAAAACGCTAATATACACGACTTAGTTAAAGTTGGTCATTATTAGTCAAGTATGACAATACAGTATACTCTAGAAGTCGTACCTTTAGAATTGGGCCTGAAGGAAGGCTTTGTGACTATCATGTTCGCAAAGGTATGGTTTTAGAGACAATACATGAACCCGACACATAAATCATTCAAAAAAACTCTAATATACACGACTTAGTTAAAGTTGGTCATTATTAGTCAAGTATGACAAATACCGATGCATATATTTTAATGGAGTTTTGTAAATACAAGTATGCATCTCTTCTCTTATGATTATTTATTTATATTTTTTTTAATTGTTTAGTTTATTTATATATATTAATGCATTGTTATTTCATTTGTGGGTACGCTAGTTACCATTGTTAACGTGCCCACTGTTGAATTACAACATCTTTCATTCAAATAATTTAAAAAATTCTTTTAAGTACTTTTTTTAAGATATTAGCGACAGCTAATACAATTTAAAGTTTTGTACATCGATTTATTAATCACGTTAACTCACGCATCGTATTTCTTAAAACAAATATTCGTTAATTCTTTATCCCAAAAAAACACATAACCTTCTCTTTTGTTACTATTTCAACATATAGCTTCGCTGTGGGCAATTGTGACTTCATATTAGGAAATTTAATTTTTGTACATTTTAAAGGAAAGTTATTATTAACAAATATTATGTTATGAAAAGTTTTATCCATTGTTTGTATCTACTCTTAAGAGAAAATTACAAGCATCTTTAATTTTTATATTTTCATACGTCCAAAAGTCTCCACTTTTGGACGTATAATAAAATCACTTTTGAAAATTACAAGCATAATAATAATAATAATAATAAATAAATAAATAAAATAAAATCACGTCTCCACTTTATATTGATGGGTCATTATAATGTGAAAAAGGGTATTCGTAAAAGTACACACGAAATTTATCTAAATTCATTATCATATATATAAATTATTATTATAAAGACTTGATTGTAAGTATTTCGTACCATTTATGCATAAAAGTACTATAAGAAATATAATTATTTGTACCTTTTATGCATTATTCTTTACTTTAACATTTTAACCTTTTTTTTTGATGGTTCACACTCGATATTTAAGTTTTCATTCAAATTTACTTATCTTTTTAGCTTTTAAAACTATCAAATTAAAATCAAGAAAAACGATAGGAACGAAATAAACAAGCGTACCCAGTAAATCTCACTCGTGTCAAACTATTTGTAAGGCCCGGGTAGGTTGTAACGAGAACAAACATTTCCTCCATCGCAAAGAATACAAATGTCGATCCTTTTAAGTGTTAATAGTTAATACCCATGAATATAAAAACATTTTTTTACATGTATGTTAATAGTAAAATCAAATGACATAATATGATTACATGTATTTTAATTGTTTTTTTAATCAATAATTATAATTTAGTAAAATTAAACTAAAGAAAGAGTGTGTTTGTGGGCAAATATGTCTTTCGTTACCTAACCGAAAGCAAAGGCACATTGTTGAACATGTACAATGCATTTGTAAACATGTGCAATGTCACCTTTATGTCTCCACAATACTATTTCTTTGTCTCTCTTTCCTGTTTAATAATTTACTTTTAAATTTATTTATTTATTTTATTTTATTTCAGTCAAAGATCTTATTTATTTGCAACCAAAAAAAACAATCAAATAGTGTCAAATAATTTAAGTACGATTTGTTTAAAAAAAAAAACTAAATTATTAAAATATTTTTCAACTTGTCATGTTAAATGGTATATTACAAAATATTAAATTCAGTGATGTTAATAATAACTATTTTAAAAATAGTGTCACTATAAATTTTTTAGATAATTAGTTAAGAGTGAGATAACAAGATAAAGTCAATTCCACTATTAAGTTAAGACTAAGCCTATTACTAATATTTAGGGATTTTTTTATTTTGATTTTAAATGGTTTGGTTAGTCCGGATATTATAAATTATTATAAATGATGAATCAATTAATTGCAATTAATAGATAAAATTAAATCTTTGATTAAATAAAATAGTAGTAGTTCTTTCAATTTGTAAAGGAGAATAAGCAATAAACATATATGTTATTCAAAGAAATTGACAATACACCTTTCCAGTGCTAATATCAAAGATATCGATACCAAATTTCTGAAAAAAAAAAGTGGTTACTGAATACCGTATCAAATATATCGGTACAATACTAGTTCGGTATAGTGGGTATGGGTACCGGTGCAGGTACTCGGTACCAGATGCTCATCCGTATATCATATATTATTTTAGAAAACAAAAGATATAAATGTTAGTTTTAAACTTTTAATGCTGGTTTCGATTCGGTTAATCGATTTTTATACACATCTAAACCATGGACGAATCAAAAAATTGGTTATTAAAAATCAATAAATGAATCATCCGTTTCTCAATTGGTTCGATTATGATTCGATTATTTGATTGTTTAGAAGCTCTCCCATAACTAGTGTTTATTAACTTCTCACATGGATTAAAATTAAATAAAGAAAATAAGGTACATATATATTCCTTTGAAAACACAAAAAATAAATAAAATACCGACATGATTGGGTGCGGGACGTTCTTTGGGACATCTTAAGGCGAGCTGGGATATCAGCTAAAAAGGAAGCCCCCGTAAACTTCCTTACAGACCCCACGGAAGGGAGATCCACTCTACGACCGGCAGATTTGCTCGTCTTTGGTTGGGCCGGTGGAAAACACGCTTGTGTTGACCTCACTGGGGTATCTCCCTTAGCTGGTTTGAGGGATAATTGGTTTGTAGCTGGGCAAGCAATGAAAAGGGCTGAAACGAAGAAGGTGGAGAAACATGCTAAAGCCTGCGAAGAGAACCAACATGTTTTTGTCCCTCTGGCTTTTGATACATTTGGCTCCTTGGCACCGGAAGCTATCCGTTTTCTAACCAGGGTCCAACAGGTTGTGCATAGCAATGTGTCGACTCCAAAGGGGCAAGGGTATATCTTTAGCAGGTTAGGGTTTGCAATTCAGAAATGGGTGGCGGCGCAGCTTGTTGCCCGCCTACCTGCTATATTGATGTAATATCTATGTTTCTACATATTGGAATCCAATTTTTGACATATCTAAATAAAGAAAATTAAATAAAAATAAATTTTAATTTAAAGGTGTGACACCTAATGCCAGCTTCTTATTGAGAAATGAGAATAGTATCATTTTATGGTCCCCAAAACCTATTCACCATTTGGAAGTCAATTACTTGTTCTTTCAACTCCATATGGATAGTATAAAGGAATCTTAGAATGTGAACATGTACCACCCACAAAGGCAAAGATACAACTCCAACTGTCATCAAGGTGGCAATTGCATATGTTCTTCCAACCATATTTTGGTACTCAAAAGTGAATGTCGTTAATCACATAACAAAAACTTACAAGAAACCATAAACTACTCCAATAATAAAAAAGTTAGACTAAAAATCACAAAAATAAATATAAACATCTAGTTATTAGTCACTTCTAAAAGATGTAAGGTTTTCGGCACGGGCCCGCATTAGGTTTTTACTGAAGTGAGGAATTGAGAAACGAAAAAACCCAGAGAACGAGAACCACAAAAGGGATTATCATATTTCCCCGATGCATCCACCAGTTTTTGTTTATGATTGCTGGTTCTGGTTGCTTTTCAAACTCATTTGACTTGTTTGACTTGCTAACAATCTCGTCATTAACGTTGTTGTTGGCGACATCTTCGATTGCAAGGGCCTGCTTCCTTTCCAACGGTGTCCGCTTCTTTTCCCTCTTTCTCTACCACCTTAATCTCTTCTACACAAGGGCAAGCCAAACAGATAAGATGCAGAGAATTAGTTAAAGATGTAATGGGTTAAAATTCATCTTTTAGTGTATTTAACACGTTAGTTGTTTATAATATATAAAAATTATACAAAAGTGTTGCGGGTTCAATAACTTAATGGAATTAATATTATATTAAATAGGTCAAGACACGTAATAAACACTTAAACATAAGTCCTATCAAGATGTTAATGTGCTGGTCAAACCCAAGTCTAACTTTTCACAGGAACTAAAAGCTACATGTCTTCTATCCAAAACTACTATTACTATTAAATTTTTGATCTATTATCAAACCCGAATTAACCTACCGCCGCTGCAGAGGAGAGAACCAAACCCTAGCCGCCTCGTCGGCCACCTCCCCTAGCCGCCGCTACCAATCCTCCTCCACCTCCCTAGCCGCCGCCCCTCTCCTCTCTTCTCCAACATCGCCCCTTTCCGACCACCCCACACCTCCGCGCCCCCTTTCCGGTCACTCCACACCTCTGCCGCCCCCTTTCCGGTCACCCCACACCTCCGCCGCCCCCCTTTCCGGCCACCTCACACTTCCGCCGCCACACCCCCTGCTGCCGCTATCCCCTATCCAGCCACCCTACACCTCCGTCGCCCCCTCCCCTGCCTCCGCCGCCCTCTCTCCGACCACCCCATATCTCCACCGCCCTTCGACTGCCGCAGGTCCGCCGTCTCCGCCGCCCACTGCCTCACATCCACAACTCCAGTCTGGTGCAGTTTCTCGGTGTAACTCGGCGGAAAGGGAACCCTAGCTCCGAAAATCTCGGGCGATCCACGGCCGCATGGATTCACAAGAATGGGAACAACCACGTAATCGGAAAGGGAAACGGAATGATCATCAGGCTCAAGGTAATAACAAGGTTTTATCGAAGTTTTTTGTCTCAAATCTCCCCCCAAAGTGTTCTTCGCAAGACTTAAGAGATGTTATGGGTAGCTTCGGTCGTTACGAAGGTTCCTATATAGCTAGGAAGCTGGATAAATGGGGCAAGAGGTTTGCTTTCGTATCGTTTTGCGAGGTGAAAGATGTCAAACGGTTGGGAGATGAGTTATCAGATGTATGGATCGGTTCGTATAAGTTGTTTATTACGATTGCTCGGTTTGTGGATGGTGAGAATCTAGATAGACCCGATTATGGTAATAGGAGGAAGACGGCTTCTGTTCCTGTTAATAGCCATGCAAAACCTAGTGGTCAAGCAAACCCTAGTTCCGAAGGATCCGATAGGAATGGGGTTCTTTATGCATCAGTTGGTAATGGGCGTTCCTTTGTTGATTCTTTGTTAAATCGGAACAAAGTAGATGAGATTAAGGTGGATGATTCGGTGGAACGGTTTTCTCATTGGAAGGGATGTGCTCTTACGGGGAGGGTGGTGAACCTTCACACGTTGACTTCTTTGAAAAAGTTGGTTCGGAAGCATGGTTGGAGATCATTAGATATTAAGTATCTGGGAGGGCTTTCAGTGGTGTTGGTATTCTACGTTAGTGGGGATAGGGATGCCTTCCTGAATGACAAAGACAAATGGTCAGACTGGTTTGAGTTTTTAGAACCTTGGTCTGATATAACTAGTGTGGAGGAGGGTCGGATCGCCTGGCTCCAAGTTCATGGGGTTCCGGCTCAGTTGGTGTTAGACGAGGTATTCGATTTGATTGGAAGCAGATTTGGCAAGGTGGTTCAATCGGCCTCCTTATCAGGTGAAGAGAACAACTTATCGTATACTCTCATCGGTGTGTTGAGTAAAGAGTGCAAACGGATTGTGGATCGGGTGGACATTAATTGGAGGGAAAAAATTTTTAAATTATGAAGATGTTAATGGATACCGGAATGTGTAGTAGAGTATGAAGAGGATGATGGTTCCGTTTTACCGGAGGAGGATAAGTGTGATGATAATATTGTGCAGGATGAGTTTCATAATGTGCATCATGAAGAGGGCGAATGTTCTCAAGCTAATGAAGTTTCTGTCAGGGAACATGTTGTTAATGGGTTGGATGGTTGTGTGAACGATAATTCTAACGTGATGGTCGGTGAGTTTTCGAACTCTTATGATCATTCTAATGAGGAGGCGGTCGAGAATGGTAACGTTGATAGCACAAATGTTTCTGTGTTGAAAGGCAAGGGACATAAGAAGTTCAGACGGAAGTCTTTATTTTCTAATCGGAGTGGGGGTAGTGGTTCTAGGGAGCGTCCTAAGAAGAGACCAAGGGAGGATAAAGATATGTTTGATCTTGATAGGTTTATCGGTATTATGCATGTGCCTTCGGATGTTACTAGGGGTATCGAGACAGGTGTTGAAGGAGTGTTCTTAACACCGGATCTTAACAAAGGGCAGTCTACTAATACGGAGGTGGTTCGAGACATCGAGGGAGAGACTGCGGAGCCCTCGATGATTGGTAGAGGTATTGATCCGGTGCAACACCAAGGTCCGATTGAGGTGGAGTTGGAGAAGACCATTGAGTTGAGTAAGGCGTTAGGTGTTAAGAATTTGCAAGATTTTGTTTCTAATGTTAAAGAGGTTCTTGTTTCCGAAGGCTATCAAGAAGGTGTTCAATGAATGTTTTTTCTCTGAACATTCGTGGGTTAGGGAGTTCTAGCAAAGCCGATTGGATTCGAGGTCTTCGAGTCCATCATGAGGTTAGTTTTATTGTTTTACAAGAGTCGCAATTTGTTTCCTTGGATTCTGTGGATGTGGGACGGTTTTGGGGTTATGGTGAGTATTCATTTGATTGGGTTCCTTCGTCTGGAAGGTCGGGTGGGTTATTATCGATTTGGGATTCCCAAGTCTTTCGTATGGAAAGGGTGGTCAAGAATAATAATTGGCTTCTAGTTTCGGGCACTGTGAAAGGAAAGAGTAGCTTGTTTCATATTCTCAATGTTTATTCTCATCAAAATCTAGTTACTAAACGAGCACTTTGGAGGGAAATTCGTGATTTGATCGGGGAGGGTAATGGGAGGTGGATTGTGGCAGGAGATTTTAACTCGGTTCGGTGTGCCGAGGATAGGCGGAATTCTTTGTTTAATGTGGGTGAGGCCAATGAGTTTAACGATTTCATTGATGATTCGAATCTTCATGAGTACTCCTTGAAAGGGAGGCGTTTTACTTTTGTTGCAGGAAATAAATTAAGCCGTATTGACAGAATCTTCGTTAATTGGGACTTCTTTATGGAATGGCCGTGTGCGGAGTATATTGCTCTCGAAAGGAATAAGCCGGATCATAGTCCGTTGGTTTTGAAAATTGGTTCTTCCAAGAACTATGGTCCCAAACCGTTTAGGTTTTTCAATTCATGGCTTGGTAGAGAGGATTTTGGGACGTTGGTTAAGAAGAAGCTTGTTGATGGCTCGTTTCATGGTTCTCCGGACGCGAGATTGTTGTATAAATTTAAAGCTTTGCGTGATGCTATTTCTAGATGGGCGATCGATTGTAAAGCCAAAGAAAAGAAGGAAAGGGTTTTATTGGAGCAAGAGTTGCGTGATTTGGACCAAACCATGGAGGTTCGGGATTTGTTGGAAGAAGAGACATGGTCTTTAAGCGAAATTAAAAGACGGCTAGGCGAGTTGGATAATCATTATTACCGGGATTTGAAGCAAAAGGCTCGGTGTAATTGGGCGATTCATGGAGACGAAAATTCTCGATTTTTTCACGGTTTTATTAATAAACGTAAAGCTTCAAATTATTTTCCGGGTTTGGAAGTGAATGGGGCGTGGGAAACAAACCCGGTTCTCATTAAAAAGGAAGTTTTGCGTTTCTTTGCTGGTAAGTTTAAAGAATCTATTACACATCGGCCTCGGTTGATTGGATATGGGTTTTCGGTCTTGTCTTCGGTGGAGGCGGATTTTTTGATCAGTGATTTTTCCGTGCATGAGATCAAGAAGGCGGTTTTTGAATGTGGTAGTGACAAAGCTCCTGGGCCGGATGGTTTTAATTTTAGGTTCATTCGGTTTTTTTGGGAGTTGTTCGAGAAGGATTTTGCGGATATTCTTGATCATTTTCATAGTGTTAAAAGTTTTTGCTCGGGGGTTGGATCGTCTTTTATCACCTTAATTCCTAAGGTTAATAATCCGTCATCTTTGGGGGAATTTAGACCGATAAGTCTCATTGGTTGTATTTTAAAGACTGTGTCGAAGGTGTTAGTGAATCGACTCAAAACGGTAATGAATAAGATTGTCTCAGAGCATCAGTCGGCTTTCTTATCCGGGAGATATATTCTTGATGGCCCTTTGGTGGCTAATGAGGTTATTGCTTGGGCTAAGAAGAGGGAGAGAAGAATTTTATGTTCAAGATTGACTTCGATAAAGCCTATGATAATGTGAATTGGGAGTTCTTGTTGTCGGTTCTTTCTCAGATGGGTTTTCCTTCGGTCTGGTGTGATTGGATTAGTGGTATTTTGTTGGCGACCAGATCATCTGTTCTTGTTAATGGATCTCCTACATTCGAATTTGGGTGTCATAAAGGCATTCGTCAAGGTGACCCGCTATCGCCTTTTCTTTTTATTATTCTGATGGAGGCTTTTTCAGGTATGTTGAAACAAGCCTGTGATATAGGTGCGTTTCATGGTATTACTCTTCCTAATGAAGGTCCTACTTTATCCCATCTTTTTTATGCGGATGATGCTATGATTATGGGAGAGTGGTCTTCTTTTAATTTTGATAACTTGAAACGTATTCTTCGCATATTTTACTTGTGTTCGGGGCTAAAGATTAATCTCCATAAATCAGTGTTATTTGGAGCAGGTGTAGAAGATGGTGAGATCGATATCCAAGCTGGTTTCATGGGTTGTAAGCCGGGTAGAATCCCGTTTTCTTATCTAGGGATTATGGTTGGCGCTAACATGAATATGGTGGTTAATTGGGAACCGGTTGTGTCCAAGTTCAAGAAGAGGCTTTCTAAATGGAAAGTTAATTCGTTATCTATTGCCGGTCGGTTAACCCTTATTAAATCGGTGCTGGATAGTCTTCCCACTTATTATTTTTCGCTTTTTAAGGCACCCAAGAAGGTTATCAATGATTTAGAAGCTTTGATGAGAAGGTTCTTATGGGGTGGTTCGGATGAAGTGAGGAAGATGTCATGGGTGGCTTGGGAGGTAGTCACCAAACCTATAAAAGAAGGGGGTTTAGGTATCGCTCGTTTAGAGGTTAATAATCAAGCGCTGATTACTAAATGGCTTGGGAGATTTCTAAACGATAATCACGCGATGTGGAGAAGAGTAGTGTTGTCTATTCACGGGTCCTCGCGCGGTTGGGGCTTGCTCCGGTTAATAATGGGGTTCCCGGGGTTTGGAAGAATTGTGTTATGTTTTGGAACAAATTTAAGGTTGATGGTGTGGGTTTTAATAGAGTGATCAGGGCCACAATTGGGAATGGTCGCCAAGTTCGGTTTTGGATGGATTTGTGGTTGGGTTCGGCGCCGATTATGGACAAGTATCCGTCCTTATATGCGGTAGAAAAACATAAAAATGTCTTGTTAGCAGATCGGTTGGTGGTCACTGGATCATCTCGTCGCATTGTGTGAGATTGGCTTAGAGCTCCTTGCTCCCAACAGGAGGTGATCGAGAAGCAAGAGTCGGAAGATCTCCTTCAAGGGGTGGTGATGGATGACCGTGAAGATTCATGGTCTTGGGCGGTTGGTAGCTGCAAAGAGTTCGAGGTTTCGTCGATTAAAAGATGGATGGTGCGGTCCGTTGTGGATGCTGGGAGTTTCGGTTTTCAATGGAGCGATTGGGTCCCGAAAAAATGTAATATTTTTATGTGGAGGGCCGTTCTGGATTCTCTTCCAACCAAGGAGGCTTTAGCTAGACGTCATTTGCATTGTGATGATCATAGTTGCGCTTTATGTGAGAGTAATGAGGAATCGCTCGAGCACTTGTTAACCGGGTGTTTCATTTCTATGGCCCTTTGGAATGCGATTGGTTCATGGTGCAACATCCCTAGATCTTTTGTTTTCCATGTCAATGATCTGGTGGAAGTGCATAAGGTTAGTGGTGCGACGGGGAACAAGAGATTGATTATTCATGGCATTGTCATCATTACTTGTTGGAGGATTTGGCGGGCTAGGAATGAAAAGATTTTTTCGGGCAAGAACACTAAGGTGGTGGAAATGGTTGCGGATATAAAATCTTTGGGGGTTTTCTTTGGTACAAAAATAGATCTAAGATAGGGGTAGTGGATTGGAAAAGATGGTGTTTATTTGATGTAACGTGATTGTTGTTTTTGGTTTTTGGCTTTCGGCGTCTTTCTCCGTCTTGGTGATAATCGTTGGTTGTGTTTGTTTTTAATGAAAGTCAATTTTCAAAAAAAAAAAAAAAATCTATTATCAAACCCGCTCATTGGGTCTTACGTAGATTCATAATGTAATTAAAAAAAACTAAAGGAAATTTATTAAAAGAAAAAAAAACATTTGAAACTTACCTTCTCTTGCTGTTGGGCCTCCTCTTGCGCTTCTTTTTGTGTTCGCTTCGCAGCTCGTTTTTGGGTCTTTAAATCATTTCTTTTCTTGCTCTCTTGGGCCTTGTTTTCTTTCATCTCTTCATGTAACTAATTTTTTTATTTCAACATAGTCTCGACTCTCGATCTCTTCTTTTGTTAACTCATTTGTTTCTTCGCTTTTCGTTAACTCATATATTTCTTTGGTTTTCGTTATCGACTCAACTTCCTCTAATGCATTCTCGTTAATTTGATCGCCTGAATGTTCTTCTTCAACATATTCAACCATTTTTTGTGTTTCTAAGTCCGTAACTTCCAACATGGATTTTACTTCATCTGTATCCCATTCATCTATGCATCTCTCAACCTAAAATAAATAGAAGCATATAAACCAAAATTGCAGTCAAAATTGGCTTATACACACGTTGAAATTGCAGTCACATTAGTAGCTTCGGTCATCAATGATTCAACTTCACCGACTAATTCTGCTTCATCATCTTCCAAGCTCAAAGCATAATCAACATTCTCTACAAATTTATTTAAGTTAATAGTTAAGTTGATAGTCGTATATAAAAAAATTTGTTTACAAATAAGTATTTGTACTTTTTATAAGTATCCTTTACTTTAGGATTTTAAATAATTTATTTTTTGGATAAGTTCTCATTCAATTTTATATATTTATAGTTGCAGTTCAAATTCCTTTTTTTAATAGTTTTCAAATTTATCAAATTAAATTAATAATTTTGAATTTAAGGATGCTCACAGTATAGTTTTGACGGTTTTTAGGTTAAACTACGAGTCAAACCGTCAGTATTGGTTTTTGATTATCGAAAACTAAAACCGAGCCACTACAAAAAGTTTGGTTTCACCTTTTGGGCTTTATTGGGCCTTATATATTGGTGTTACATGAACATTTTTGTGAACAACTGAACATGTCAAAGGTGTTAGTCATGTAAATAACATGTGTAGCAAATGTGAATAGGATTTGTTGGCTCTTACTTAACAAACGAGTACAACAGTATACTACAAAATATTATGTACAGTTTTATTTTTATTAAACTTAGACAAACTATAAAATATAAATGGTAAAACATGTATAATATAAAATATGTATAAAGTTAAAATATACATAAACATTACGGTCGGTTTTGGGTATAAACCATAAACTAAACCATTCATTATTGTTTGGAATATTTAAACTAACATACATAAATATTAGAAAAAGAAAAACCGACCTTGCGGTTTCACGGTTCTAAATCAAACCACGAACTTGGTTTTAAATTGTAACCGTGAACTGCCGATCAGTAGGTGGTTTCTAATATTTTTCCTGAAATCAACGATCTAGTCTTCTCAATTAATATTTAACTTAAGAAAAATTACTTTTATAGACGCAACAATTTTTAACGGCTTTTAAAACATGTATGAATTTTAGTATTTTTATAAAAAATAGCGCATCGCATACGTGATACGCTCGCATCACGCGTTGATCGCATAATTTAAAACCTAGACCACAAACACCTCTAATCTTAACAGGGACTTATAATAATTTGTATTATATCTATCTTAATTAATTTACTTAAAGCTTATTATCATCTTAAGTACAAAAAGTTGCTTATGCTAGGTGTGCATCATTCGGTTTTGGTTTTGAGTTCGGTTCAGTCTCAGGTTTTTGTTTTTATCATTTGAGCTCAAAAATTTTGGGCCCAAAAACAAATTTAACCCAAAATAATGAACTTAGGCCTAAATCATGTTGTTAATTAATGACTATCTGATGCTAAAACATTTAAGTTACATATTTATTAAATTCTCATAAATTACTTAAACAAAAATCTATAGTTTTGGTTCGGATAATTTTGATTTTATTATACGCGAAACCAAAAGGCCAAACCAGAACCGTAAATTCGGTTTTTAGAAAATCATATAACCAAACCATCGGTTATTGTTTCGGTTCAGTTTTTTCAGTTTCATCATGCACACCCTAATAAAATAAATAAAAGTGATAACAAATAACTAAATATAACTATTTGTACCTTTCATTGGTGGTAGCTTAACCTTTATTTCGTATGTGTGTATTACAAAATTCTAAAATATCATGTATGGTTAAACCAAATCATAAGATCAAACATGTTTTTATTGATAGTACATTTTCGTTTAATGACAATTTATCATTCTTTTTAACTCTGTATTTATTGTGTCTCAAATATGCAACTTTTAATGATATTTTTTATCGTGTCTCAAACAACCATCGACATTGTATGCAAGATACTATCAGTGGCGGATCTACAGCAAAAAATTTGACGCCGACTGATGTTTGGTTTATTTGTACATATATTTGTATGCTAACTTTATCGTTTTATTCGTTTAAGCTAGGAACTTTGGTACTTCATACGTGGTTATTGTGTTTCAGGTCATAGGTACTTAACGCGCTTAATTTGGACCTGTACGAGCATGGAATGAAGACCCGGGATGTCCAGTGTGCGAACTAAGGCATTTAATTGAACCAGCTGAGCCGCGGGTGTTGAAGGTGGGGCATCGCGCTACGCGATGCCCTGTAAATTACTGCGTTGACTTGTGGTCCATCGCGTAGCGCGATGGACTAGGGGAGGAGACCATCGCGCTACGCGATGGTCCCCAGAATCATGAAAGTTAGGGTTTTGTTTTATAAAACATTTTGACGACCCTAGACGCGATTATTCAGTTTCCAGAGCATTCTTGGAGAGGAATAGCAGCCTACCATCACTTCCAATCATCTCAAGGCCATATATATGATCCAAATCATCAGAATCGAAGACCGAGAGATGCCGAGTCATACCCGGGATATATAGTTTGTAATCTTTCAGTTTATTTCTCATGTACTAGAACAATTAATTATAATTGTTTTGATGTTAATCTATGAGTATTGATGTTTAGTATGTTCGTACAATCAGTCGGTTTAGGTTAATTTCGATCAGAATGATTAGTTTGTCGATTGCTATAATAATTGCTCATAGGATTGTTTGACCTGTTAATTGCAATAAAGCATATGTTTGCCCTTAGTTGAGTCACACTGGCAGGGACCGTTTGATAACCAGTGCCGTGTGTTAGCGAGCGTGGATGCCTAAGGTTTAACCGGTTAGTCAATCTATAGTTGACACGAGATAATTAACCTGTTAGGTTGCATGAGATTGCTGTTAGTTACTTACTTGAATTCCCGGGTGTGATTTGCTTTGTTTATTGATTGAATCTTTGATTAATTATTTGCTTGTTATTAAAACCTAATCAATTGCTAGTGTGATCAGCACTGTTGACATTTACTTCATAATTCTATATACTAGTTGCACATTACACTGATCACATACTCCTGGTGGATACGATACCTGACTTACCCTAGCTAATTAGGTTTTTGCATGACTCAAACGACGGTCATCAAAATGGCGCCGTTGCCGGGAAACGAACCCGGGTCACCCGCGTGACAGGCGGGAATACTTACCACTATACTATGTTAACCGTAGCAAAGCATGAACGCGTTCATGCTTTGCTATTCCTCTTTCGACCCCTGTGAAAATTCTTCCGAAGTCTGTTACCGGATACTACCCCATCCCACCTTGGATATACTCCACCTAATGCTATTATACTTTCAACTCAGTTACATTTTAAACTCACACCAATCTTCCCATTAAATTGACGTCAAACATCTCAATGCTTTAATATCACCCATTACATTTTCTACCAAAACCACCTTCCGGTTGTACAAAAAAGTTTTTAGTTTTAAGTCCGTGAATTGCGTCCGGATGAATAGAAAATTAAAGAAAAAACTGAAAATGAAGTTGGTGGAGTTAAAGTTAAGGATTCTATTGGCGAAACAAAACCGTCAATAGTGGAGGATCTAGGTAAATTATGTGTTAAAAAGGTTACTTTTTTTTAAATGTAAACACAAAAACGGTAACTTTGTCGTGGACGGATTGATGGTGTCAGTGGTGGCTACTAGAGGCACCGGAATGGAGACGCTTAGGTGTGTTTGCAACATAAGGTTTTCTTTTTAGCAATACGACTGATCACCCGTTTTAAGTAGTACATAACCTAAGTAGAAAAGGTTTTGCATATTGTCCATCAAGAACTTTTTTTTTTTGGTATGCAATAATGCGAATGGTCACCCGTTTTAAGTAGTGCATAACCTAAGTAGAAAAGTTTTTCATGCAATATCATGCGAGTTTCTACTAGTTAAATTGATATGGGCTTTATAACACCTTGTTTTGGGACTTCTCAGTTGTTGGGTCTTGGCCGATCCATATGGCCACATCCAGTGAAGTTATAAAAGATCCTATTGTAATCAGTCAGATAACTGATTCGGCTACGAACCGCTCAGGATAAACGGATTTTCATATCACAAGAAAAACTGAAAAGAGACGCACAATATTGAGTTTCTCACATAACGATCAATTCAAAATTCTCCTTTTCAATTATATCTTGGTCTAATCCATGCTTTTATGTTATGAATAAAAAATAATAACAGGATTAGACGTTTCCTGTGTGTCGTTTTTGGTACTCAAAAGTAAAATATCATTAATCACATAACAAAAATTTAGGAGCTAATACTAATAAAAAGTTAGATTGGAAAGCATGCAAATAAATAGAAACATTCTAGTTATGGTGTCACTTCTAAAAGATGTATGTTTTTCGATGCAGGCCCGCAATAGGGAGGAGGGCATAGACGAAACAACCCACAAAATTATAACCACGAAAGTGATTATCATATTTCCTCTATGGTTCCAACGGTTTTTGTTCTTGATGGCCGGTTTCAGTTGCTTTTCAAACTCATTTGGTTTCTTTGACTCGGCAACAATCTCATTATCAACTTTGTTGATGGTGGCATCTTCGGCTGCTAGGGCCCGCTTCTTTTCTAGAGATGCTCGCTTCTTTTCCTTCTTTCTCAACCGCCTTAATCTCCTCTGCACAAGGACAAGTCAAACGAGTCAGATGTAGAAAATTAGTTAAATATTTAACGAATTAAAATTCATCTTAATTGTATTTAATTGATGAGCTAGTTATTTATAATATACAAAAAATGGAATATAAAAAAGCTAGAGAGAACAAAAAACTTACCATCTCTTGTTGTTGGGCCTCCTCTTGGGCTTCCTGTTGGGCTTGCTTGTCGACCCGTTTTTGAGCCTTAAGAGCATTTCTTCTCTTTCTCTTTTGGGCCTTAATTTCTTTCATCTCTTCATCCAACCGATTCTTTTCTTTCAACGTAGCCCCAATCTCTTCTTTTGTTAACTCATTTATTTCTTCGGTTTTCGGTATCGGCTCAACTTCCTCTAATACATTCTCTTTAATTTGCGTAGCCTCAATCTCTTCTTTTGTTAACTCATTTATTTCTTTGGTTTTCGATATCGGCTCAACTTCCTTTAGCACATTCTCTTTAATTTGATCATATGAATGTTCCGCTTCAACAGATTCAACCGTCTTTCGTATTTCAAAATCAGTAACTTCTAACGTGGATTTTATTTCATCTAGGGTGGGACCCGAGTTTGATGGCTTGTAAATCAGTGATAACTGGTTCAAGATTGTTAGTGTTGGTAAAACATTCAGGTTCAGTCTCGGGGTTTAATAGTACACTGTTTGTGACATTGAGACAATCGAACGAGCCAAATTGAATATCGGTGTCAACACTCACAAATGTGGCAGGGAAGGTTACTTTAGGTTGATCCATACGGAGAGCCTCCTCGTCTTCATATTGTAGTTTTTCTTCATAACAAATTTCAGTTCGTGTATTATTATCAGTGTTCTTATCAATATCAGCACTATCCTCCAGTTGAGTGCTTGTTTGAGTCTCATCAAAATCGTCTTCTACACACTCTGAAATTTACAGTCACATTAATGATTACATCATTAGTAGCTTCTGTCTCTAACGGTTCAGCTCCGTTTATTGATTCCGCCGTATCATCCTCTAAGTTTAAAACATCATCAACATTCTCTACCAATTTATTCAAGTTCACAATCATACATACAAAAAGTTGTTACATTTAGGTAGAAGTCAAAGAAATAGTAAGAAATATAAGTGTTTGTATGTTTTATTTATTTATTATCCTAATATCCTTTACTTTAGGACCTTAAATATTTTTTTTTTTTATAAGTTCTCACTCAATGCTTATATATTTATTATAGTTGCCGTTCAAAATTATTTTTAACTTGTTTTCAAATTTATCAAATTAAATTAATAATTTTGAATTTATGGATGTTTATGGTCCGGTTATGACGGTTTTTAAGTCAAACCATTAGTCAAACCACCAGTCACGGTTTTTGATCATCAAAAACCAAAATCAAACCATCCAAAATGGAAATCAAACGGCTATGAATTGTTTGGATTCACCTTTTGGGCTTTATTGGGCCTTATATAAAATACACAAAACAAAAATAAAGTTTATGCAAAAATGCATAATGCAAACACAACAATTTTCATTTGTATCAAGTTGTTAGTTATCTAAAATTTCTGATTGTTTCCGATTAACAAGACCATTATTTTTATTTAACTTCGAGTTTAAAACAAAATCAATTCCATTATAAAAGGCACTGTTTTATTTATATTAAACATAGATAAACTATAAAATATAAATAGTAAATTATGAAAAGATAATAACAAACATTATGTCATATATATACAAAAACTTGTTTACGTTGGTATTGAAGTTATAAACCTGGGGGCCTGTATGGTTCAATTTGGTCTTTGAATATTTGAAAACCGTTTCATTTTGGTTTTTTCGGTTTACGGTTTGAGTTTAGTTTGGTTTGTTTTGGTTTTGCTATTTGAGCTTGAAAATTTTTTAGGTCTAAAAATAAATTTGAGCTTAAGTCATGTTGTTAATTAAGAACTAATTAATGCTAAGTATTTAAGTTATGTATTTATTTAGTTCTTATTACTTAAAATAAAAAAGTAAAAATAAAAAATCTATTAATCCGGTTCAGTTCGGTTCTTCCAGTTTCTATTACATGCAAAACCAAACCGAACCGTAAGTTCGGTTTTTGGTTTTTACAAAAACATAAAGTATATAACCAAGCCATTCAGTTATTGTTTCGGTTTGGTTTTTCAGTTTCATGTACACACCATAATGAAAGTGCTAATAAGATAACTATTTATACCTTTCATTAGTGGTAGCTTATGTTGCACTTGTGTTGGTTCATCATTATTGCTGAATTGTGTTTCAACATCTTCTTGAATCAAGACATCATCAGCAACATTCTCTTCAGCATATTCAAATTAGTTAGCATCCTTCGATTCGATGCTTATTTCAGTTTGTGAAACCGCACTCGTATTAATAATTAGAAAATCATCAATAGCTTCTGTCTCCAATGGTACCACCTCAACATTCTCCATAACCGCGCCAACAGGCTCAATACCAATCACCATTGTCGAACCATCACAAACTTTTCTACAAATCTATAAAACAATAATCAGGATATTAATAACGTTACAATTCCAGTAAACATTGAACTAATAAAACGTAACATACCAAAACAACATATACTTATTAGAAGTTTTTATTTGATTAACTGATTGATGTAAAACAAGATGAATGAATGGAAGTAAAATTAAATTATGGGTTTATATATATATGATGTAGTATGAATTTGAATTGGGGTGGGAGACGTGTATTAATTAATTAATTTATTTATTTTAAAACAATATATTTAAGCCTAGTAATAAAATGGATGATCATGCTTTATTTAAATTTTGTTTCTTTATTTCTTTTTATTTTTTTTAGATAATTACAGCATGATTACGTGTATTTATTCTTAGGTTTATTTTAAAATTTTATTTTGTTTGATTTATAATATGTTTGTACTCAGACACCAAATTATTTAGGTTACAGGTGTAATTACAAGTTTTTTTTAAAGACCAACAAATCATGTAATATTAATAAACCATCAAAATTACAACGTAGAGGTAACTGCGCATAGCAAGATGCTACCGTCAGGTCCCATCCCACCCTCGGATATACTCCACCTAATGCCGTTAAACTTTCAAGTCGATTACATTTTAAACTCACATTAATCTACCCCCATAATATTGACGTCCCACCCGATTAACTCTTTATCTATAGATAACTCAATGCTTTAATATCGCCCGCTACATTTTCCACCAGAACCGTCTTCCGGTTGAAAAAAGTTTTCGATTTTAGTATCAAATTTTCTTTATATAGACAAAAGTTTGGCTCTCAAAGTTTATGTTAATCGAATTATCACTTTGGTTTGGGTACAAGATAAGAAAACAAATTATAGAAGGAAAATGAATATGATATTTAAAAAAAGAACAAATTAAAAGGGGAACATAATTAAAAAAGAATTTGATAAATACGGAATTTTAGTTTTTTGAACAAACAAAATTAAATTGTTTTAATCAAGTAAATTATATTGGATAAACATATTATTTTAATCACTAAAGAAATCTATATGATATTTTAATTTTGAATTGTGTTCTTTAAAAAGTTTATAATGACATATAGCAAACTCTAATTATACATGGGAGTGTTTAAAATAATAACCCCTTACAAATCTAAATAACAACTTTTATTTTTAAAAAATACGCTAACATGTTCACCATCATTAACGGGTCAAACGCTTTATTGAGTAAGTCGTGTTCAAATTGACTCGCTTAATAAACATATTGTATTAGTCAACTTAAAATCTTATTATTTTTGTTCTTACATGAGTTGTGAGCCATACAAGTTTCTCTATTGTTTAGTAATATCTTTTTTTCCTTTTTTTAACAAACAACATATAACTTTTTTATTGCTGACGAGCACGCATTCTCTGCTCTACATATACTCTATTCCTAAAATAATTACACATGCATGAAATAATCAACATTAGTGAATGGGTTTAACCAAATGGGTTTCGCTTTTAACTGTTTTAACAAGTCATAACACCTAACCGTGGGTGTTAAAATGAGAGTGTGCTAGCCCCTTAAGTACTAGTGTTAGAGGGGTACTGTTGTTGGGTCCACCTGATAAACCAATCACACTTTTTTCTTTTATTTAATTTTTAGTTAACCAAAAACGTGCTAGTTAAATAGTAGGTTAGTTAAAACCCATTGCATATGTGGCAGAGCCACTAGAGAATTATACACTTTTTAGTTAAATTACAACACATTTTTTACATACTTTATTTTTTTTCGATTTTTCATATATTGTTTGGAATGATTTTCTCAATTTATTTATTTTTTAGTTATTTCATTAATATAAAATATGATATGTCATAATTTGTTATAACATGTTAGTGTGATATTACAACACGTAATGAACACATAACATGAAGATAATGTCCCTACTAATGCATGACCTAACAACCAAGGATATAAAAAACAATACACTAAAATTATTAACACAAGTGGTACCATAATATGTGAAAACTATAAATACGTAACCCTCACTTGTGTATTTTTTTGAATATTGACAATAAATGATTTGAGCTTGGTCTTGCGAGACTGTGAGTTCGAATCTTGAGCCCACATGGTTTTATGCCCACTGTGTTGTCACACCCTCAAATTATAACTAACGAGGTTTTAACGCAAGTCGTGTGACATATCAGGATCTAGCCACTTGTCATACTGAACAATCATTTAAAATTTAAATATATCATTTATTATTTCTCATTAAATGGGACAATACTTTTACAGTATAAAATGCGTTTGCGGAAGCGTAGAAATAAACATTTTAAAAACAAAGTATTATGTGCTCAAACATGTACAACCCTTCCAAGTGTGAAACCATATAAGACATGTATCCGTGCAAATTATAACTAATAAGGTTTTAATGCAAGTCGCGTGACATATCAAGATCTAGCCACTTGTCATACTGAACAATCATTTAAAATTTAAATGTATCATTTATTATTTCTCATTAAATGGGACAATACTTTTACAGTATAAAATGCGTTTGCGGAAGCGTAGAAATAAACATTTTAAAAACAAAGTATTATGTGCTCAAACATGTACAACCCTTCCAAGTGTGAAACCATATAAGACATGTATCCGTGCTATAATGCGACTCCAAACAAATGCAAGCAAGTGCTCCTTAGCATGCCTAGCAACCTGGACAAGTATAAATACTCAAAGGTCAACACGATATATAAGAAACTATATAAATCCAAAGTAAGTCGCTGCGTTTTCCTCCAGAAAACCAGTATGTAAGTATGTCCGTGTTTTCAATTCAGAAAACAAGTATAGGCAAATGTTTTGTGTTTTCAATCCACAAAACAAGTAAGGAAAATGTTTTGTTGTTTTCAATCCAGAAAACAAGTAAGGAAAATGCTTTGTTGTTTTCAATCCAGAAAACAACTAGAAAAAAGCATGAACTCACCTGGCGACGCATGCAATAGACTTTCCTCAAAACCAAATGCATGCACTTGACTCGCTTACTTTTACCTAGTACAAGCGTTTAAATTATGAGAATGCGTTCATGCAACCAGACAACTCAAGTGTTCAACAACATATAGTCCTACGGTTCGTGTAATGACTCACAATGCAACGAGTTTGACCCGTTGGTGATTATATTAATGTCATGAGTGAAAACAAGTTCTAACATAATTCATACATCAAGTATTGACCAAATAATCAAGCATCTCATCATATAACACATGAACAGATTCTGGATTATAAGACAGATTTTAGAATGCAAAGATGTATTTTATTACATAGGAAAATCATAGAAATAAATTATGAAATTTTTACCAGAGTTGCATAAATGTCTTACGTTTCTAAAACTATTTTTGTTCTATTTTTCCAGTACACACAAACATCATAAAAATTCATCCAACACAGAAACGTATGTGCAGCTATTTCAGTGCGCAACAAAAGAGTTTTATTTGTTTAAAAATAAATACCAAACCAAATTAAATGATTCCAATTGGGTTAGAATCCTAACTTAAAATATGAAGTTCCAGAAGTGGAACAAACCCATTTGGACTTGTCATAAAAGAGTTATGATGTCGGGAAGACAGACTAGAATTTGACTCCCCGCATCAGCCTTGACACATCTTTTTGTAAAATTATAAAAACTATTCAAAACTCGTCCAAAAAAAAAATACAAAATTTACTTTTCTGGAAACTAGACTCACAGTACTATATCCTAGAATCAATAATCGATCAATAATCATCGTTTAACATCAAGTTACAGACCAATCAATAAACAAGAACGAATCTGTCATCAAACTGTTATCATCAAAACTCAAACCCTAACATGTTTATGACATCCCTAGGGTTCTAATTCATTAATTAACATCATAATAATCAAAATTACAGAGATTGAACATCTAGGGTTGATCAAGAACTCATTAAAAACATGAAATCAATGCATAAAACTTACCAACCAGTGTTAGGAATGACGAGAATCACTCAAAGACATCACCAATTGCAAGAATTAAGATTGAATTGAAGGTGATTAGGATTTGTTGGTGGTGTGAAGTCATGAAAGAGAGGGAGGGGGCTGGAGATCGATGGTTTTAGGGGTGGGTTAAGGTTTGATTATTTTATTAATATTATATTTAATCATATTTACAAGTATGGTCCTTTTAGAATGAGTTTTCGCTTTAAACAAACTTTTTTTAACGACAAACCGGGTTATAGCGAATCGTTATAATTAAAATTATAACCAAATTCTATAAAACTACGCCTCGTTGTTACTTCGTAAAATATTATTCTTGTAAAAGCTGAAATCATATCAATTACGCGCAATTGTTCGCAATTTCACGAAACAATCTATGAACTAAACACATAATGATTTAACATGTAATTTCACACATATAATGTTATAAACATATGCTTGAGGTATTAGTTTTATATAATAACTAATAGCATATTAAGCGAGCATAATCTACTAAATCGTGCAACACATAAAATCATCTAGCACATAACAATTATATCCGAATTATTTTAACATATCTGATTCGACATTAATTACCAACACGTACTGACGGACTCATGTGTGTGACTCTTTATTGACTCATGTAAATGATATGCATGACGTGTAAGATAACGGAGTTTAGGTTAACGGTGTTAACGTGAAAGTGCGGGGTGTCACATTATCCCCTTGTTCAAAGAATTTTTGTCCTGAAAATTGATAAGTGCCGCTAAGTAAATCGATAGACTATTCGTCTATGTGCTTGATCAAAATGAATTAAGTTGACTTCTCGTCTATACGTATGACGAAAATGAATTAAATAGACTTCCCGCCCATTGAAATATCAAAATGAATTTAGTAGATATCCCGTCTATTGGTTAGTGTCACAATTGTTTCGACAGTGTTGCAAATGCTTAAGAAAAATTTTACCGGTTGTCACATCATCCCCTTGTTGGAAGAAATTTCGTCCCGAAATTTTGTTTTTGATACTTTGAAACTATAAATCAGTTTATCGATAACGGAGGATTCAAAACACCTGACAGTTCAAAGTGACAAAAGGTGTCTAGCGTAAATGATTATGGCAGTGCCTGAAGTCAGCTGAGATTCAAGTATCCCCCCAAAACAAATATTTAAAAGAATACGAGCCTAGAGCTTTGATGGAATTGTAATCAATCAATGTTCATAAAAGTTGCTGCACTTAACTGTGGAATTAAGCATACACGAAAACAAGAAAGTATCATGACTTCACGAGGCACTAAGAGGTTATATCCCGATAGTCCAGTTTCCTTTAATGGGTAAGACTGAGTTCATGACATGAGTAACAATTAGGTATAGTTATCGCTGTCATAACAACATTACTAAATAAGATTTAGTAGGTGAAGTCACTCTGTCTCAAGAGAATGTGGTACATCAAGATGGATTCGTACATTAGTAATTTAATTATAGATCAAGCTAGGTTATCGAGCGAAGAATTACCGATACGAGTCATTTTATACTTGGTTTGAAGTATAAGTTGAAATCCTGGAAGTTCAAGAATGGGAAATCTTGTAACAAGTTACGGTAGTAACAGGCGTTACTCACAATAGTTGTTGAGTTCCTTATATGGATCCTCATGAGAAATTAGTACAAATAAAATCTATTTGTCCAATAGAGTTATAAGCTGGAAGTTTTAAATTTTCTTTTAGGCCATGGCGAATAGCACTCCTACGATTATAGAAGCATGACTGACATATGTAACATGTCGGGTTAGGGTGGTGTCCACACACATTGAATTTGAGTGAAATGTAAAAGGCAAGTTATCACAGAATGATCCGAATAACAAGTATATAAAGCTTCATGAAGTATATGCTTTCAGCGTGTATTTGAGGTTACCCGTGCGGACACGAAGGATAAGTGATCTGAAAGAAAGGATGATGAGATAGGTCGTACCAGAATCGCTGACACGATAATTTGTTAGAGTCAAGATCTTCCAATTTCTAGGATTACACGAGATGGAGGCACTCGAGGAATTATTCAAAGTGATTGAAGTTAAAGTAGCCCAAATCGGGTGTTAAAACGTTCGTTTACATGAGATACCAATACTTGCAGTCGTTGCCATGAAAGGGGAGGATAATTTCATTGTAAGTGAGGTTTCTAAAAAGAAAGAAATTTTGATTGAAACCAAGAAGTCACGTAAAAGTAATAAATGGCTTGTGTGAAGACCCAAGTCAGGTATTGCGTCATTTATTCTGTAAATATCAGCGGCTTGCCGTATTCAAAATTGTAGGAGAGGCATCAAGGGTTTGGTTCATTTTCTCTTTCTTACCGGTCGCCATAATTACAAGAAAGTGTGCGAAGTCGATATAATGCTTAATATACATAATTCCCGTGTATATTTTATATAATATTTTATTAGTTTATGTTCGGTTTTTGTTAGGATTTGTATACTGCTAACATATTTGAATAAATGTAGGCCCCAAACTTGTTCGTGGTTAAAAAGGGCGAAAAACGATAAAAAAACGAGCTAAACCGGTGAACCGGAGCATCAGGAAACCCCCCGGACCGAACCAGGAGTGAACCGGACCGGCTAGGCCGGCCACCCCCTCCCCTCTACCGGAGCGCCGCGCGACCGGGGGTCGCATGCCCGCCACGCGGCGCGGTGGTGACTATTCCAGAAGATTCCATCGTTTTTTTGGGTTTAGGCCTTGTGTTTTCCTATTTAAACATCCCTAAACTCAACCTTAAACATAACCTGAATACCCTAGCCGGCCAGGACGAATTTGGGAGCCTTAGAAGTGATCTTTTGGAGGTTTTGGAGGCTTGGAATCATACGGTGGTGAGCATATTGATCAAGAACGAAGACCCCGGGTTTTATCGCCTTTAATCTTTCGTTTCTGTTATTTTCCACCATGATTTCAGTTATCATTGTTTTGTTTTACTCTAAGATGCTAGGCTAAACTTTATAGACTGCCTAGACTTATGATAAACCTTTCTTGATGTTTTATTTTGACTTGGGATTTATTTATCGTTATGGTTTTATGAACTAGTAAAGGTTTAATTATATTAAATTGATGCATATGTGTGCTAAGGGTTGTTTGTTGAGTTTTATTATTCCATAGTTGCCTTGATTATTGTTTGTCATTATGACAGGTTGCTATTAGGTCATCTACTTTGTTTTCTTGACTATTCTATTATTGATTTCAAATAAGATCATAGGAATAATATTATTTAATTAAATAAACCTAAGTGTGTTGCTAACCTAAATAGTTGTAAGGTGCTAGGTTATTGATAGGTCTTTGTTGATCAGGATTGCTAGATTTAGTTCTTCGTAAGGAGTCCGTCTAGGTTTTGATTGATTCGTTTTGTCTATCGAGTCAATTGAATATATTAGATTGCCTTTGATTTTCGCGCTGTAAGGTAGGATTTCGTATAAAGGAACTAGTTTGTAATTAATTAGGTGACCGTAAGGAAACTTGATTTTTAATACTGGTGTGCGTTAAAACTTATTAGAAATCCATAGGTGTCTCTTGAGAAGGGTCAGGGGTCCTGTTCGGGTTTTCTCTTAAGCGTCTATTTTACGATCCCAGTTCCATAACTAAATAGTCTCCCGGTTAATTGATAACTGAAATTTAGGGGATTCTGGCCTAGGTAGTTATCTCATCATCATCTGAATTAAGTTTAGGCTTAAGTTGTCTTTAAGTCTTAGTGATTAATTTAATATTAGTTTTTAGTAAACCCCCCAATAATATAAATAAATAATCGTGTATGTAGTTGAGTCTAATTTAGCTGGTTTACGTAATTAAAAGAGTCACGTGGGTTTGATATCCGGACTTACTTAGCTGTACTAGAATCGACCGGTTCACTTGCGGGTTAGTAGTTTTAGTTAAGTTAAGAGTCTATAATTATTACTTAGTGTCTAGATTAGCATTTATTTAGTTAATAAATTAGTAACTACATTTAGCACATCAGAAGTCAGTATATTGAACTACGATTTACTCAAAGGGTGTCGTATCCGCTAAAAGTTCGAGATACTTGATGATGAAGTCCATGAAAGTCTACTCTTGTTCATAACGGGATTTTCCGATCATTGAAACAAGCCAAAAGAAAAAATTTTGATATTCAACTTCTCCTTGCCTCAACAGGTGAGATGCGACTTTAGTCTGGGATCGCTACAACTTTGCGTGATTCTCTTCACGTACTTTACCAGCACCGCAACACGTGGTTACCTGACTGGTTACATATACATTTGAATGATTCTCGTATCATTTTGAGGAGTTATAACAATAATGGACATGCAATTAAATAATATCAATGCCAGTTATAATATAAATAAAATTTGATTCTTTGATTTTTTTTATCGCGACATTACACATGAACCACAAATGAAGACATCGTTGCATTTACTTGTCTACAAAATTACAATGCTTTAAACAATAACACCCAGGGTATGCATCATTTCGACAAAATCCAGCGTCATATCCACTTATCAAGCATGCGGATTCACATTTGCTATCTAGACAAGACCCTAGCCATTTGAGAAAAGTGCATGTTTCATTAGAATGCACCACAATCTCTTCTTCCGCAACTATACCAATACATGTATACATACAAGTTAGATTACATATATAGGATTATGAAGACAAAATACCAGTTATACAGTGACAAAAACAAGGAAATGAATCTTCATTTTCAATAAAAAATATAAAAGTAAATTAAAATGATATAAAAATAATTATTATTGTTTCTTGCTTTTCTATACCAAAATATAAACACACAGGTGTGTATACATACATACAGACAGACAGACAGACACACACGCACGCACGCACGCATGCATACATACATACATACATACACACATCGAAAGTTATTTTGATTATTCGTTTTTATTCGTAGATGCATATATCCAATTCAAAATTAAAGCATATATTAACAAATCAGGTTGATAGTTCATAATGTACATAACATATGCATACACATGTCAATGTAAGAAACACAAAATCCTCAAAAGACTTACAAGTAGCAATAACTATCAGATGGTAAAACACAAAAACTGCAAGTAAAAACTTCATTTTTCTTTGCTTTAAAGGAGTAGAAGTTTAAAATTGTGGTGATACTGATGATACCGTGTGTTTTCTATGTAGACAAACAATGACTCTACACGTGTATATATATATATATATATATGCTATTACTAAAGAGAGAGTCAAATTGTGAACGTAATCGTTGTTCATGGAGTAACAAAAAATGTCTTGAATATTATTATGGATATTCTATAAACAGGATCAGGCCCACACTTTAAGTTGATATTTAATAGTGAATAATTTTCTTTTCATACTTTTGCTTGTATTATCTTTCTTTTACATCACTGACAAATTAATATATAATTAATTATCAAACGGTTTTAAATGTGAAAAGTGATTTCATATTGATTTGATTTAAAATACATATCTAGTTATCTAAAACTAAAAGGATTGAATGAAATCAGAGCAATTAAAGAATATACCATATATATCATTTAAAGTTGTTCGAATAATGAAAGTAGAGAAATTAAAGAACAGACCATATATACCTTTTAAAACCATTAAACAACTAATTGTTATTTTCTTTTAAATTATTTAATTACCAAGAAAATTTGAGAAGCCTTAGTATGCATGTAAACGGTAGCGATTGACTAATAGATATATGCTATTGCTTTAATAGTATACTAGGAAAGTCCATCTTAGCTTCTTAATTGTAGTTTCACCTGCTAGCAGGGCCGTCTCCGGAGATTTAAATATGCTTGAGGTATTATTTTTATATAATAACTAATAGCATATTAAGCGAGCATAATCTACCAAATCGTGTAACATATAAAATCATCTATCACATAACTATTATATCCAAATTATTTTAACATATCTGATTCGACATTAATTACCAACACGTACTGACGGACTCATGTGTGTGACTCTTTTATTGACTCATGTAAATGTTATGCATGATGTGTGAGATAACAGAGTTTAGGTTAACTGTGTTAACGTGAAAGTGCGGGGTGTCACATGTGTGTTGTGCAAGAGAGTTCTGCTGTTGTGGTGGCATAACGATTATCAAGTGGCAGCTGACGGTATGATTTCCTAGAGAGAAGTTGTTTGCTTAGTTGGGTCGTTGTTACACCCCAAATAAAATAACTCGTGCCAAAAAACTAGTGTGGTGAGTGAGGGAGTCAAATTCGTCTATAAATCTCACATTTGTTGCTCATCAATCGACGTGTGACAAGTCACATACCTTGAAATTGTTCCAGTCCGTAACATTCGACCCTCTTGAAGGGTTAACGACCTCGCTGGTCACATTCAGTTCCCTCTAAGGCATCATTCTGAGTTTTGTTTTGATACAAATTTTACAACCCACCAAGATAACCATCCTAAAAGACTAGTCTGGTATGTGTGGTCAGCCATTTGGTTTATAAACCCCACGCTTATTGCTTAATGCTTATACAATTGATGAGGGACAATTCACATACTTTGCAATGGTTTCATTCTATAATATATGATTAGTAAACCAGCCTAGGTTCTGATACAATAAAAAAAACAAAAGAACATGAACTACTTCTAAACATGGGTAACTAGCTACCTAGGGCCACTACTAGATAACAGAACTAAAACGTATATAAAAAAAACATAAAAACAATAAAAATGCATAAATTAACTAGCGCTTAATAGCTGGGCTCGGCTCACGTGCGCATCGAATCAGGTCAGAACCCACACTTACAGAAACTAGTCTCAAGTGGAAAGCCGGGTCATTAAATAATCAATAATTGTTTGCTTTAAAACAACCAATAAGCCCTCTATCATGAACTTATGTTAAACAAGTCATGATCATATCAACCTGTAAAAAACATGTTGTGTTTAGGTTCATGCATTATATATGACATAATCTTCACATTTACATCACTTTGACCCGCAAATATAACACATTTAATAAAAAGATATCTTAAAATACCCTTTCAAAATAGTAATACAAATCAATATATGATCAATTAACCATTAATCATCATCAATGCAATAACATTATTATTATTATTTCCGTTACAATTTATGTTATAATAGTCTCATAAATAACTTCAAGTATATGTTGACTAGACGAAGACAAGGGTTACAATTACCCTCTAAACCCTCACACAACTCCGGCGAACTCTCCGGCAAACTCTCCGGCGACCGCCGATTCTCACTTCTACCCGTCATACACGCCGGTAATTTCAAAACCCACGATTTAATTTCACCGTTAATTGCTGAATTCTGAATTTGTGCCCTAATTTGTCTATTTTCAGACGGAAAGTGAAATTGACTTCGATCGATCGGTTAATTGGTCAATTGATCAACCGATCCGGTGTATCTATCTGGGGTTGTTATTATCTTGGAAGTTTGGTTGGTTTTGTTTTTGGTTTTGGGTTTTTTGTGAAATTGGAGTTAGGGTTTTGTTAATTGAACTTGATTTAGGATTAAATTTGCTGGCTTTTGGTGTTTTGAGTGAGTTTTTTTATTTGATTTGGTATTTGGTTTGGTGTTTTTGGTTGGATCTGAATGTGATTGTGTTAGAGGTGTAGGGGTGTGCGAAAAAATACGAAACCGAACCTGAATTATCGTAAATTGCGTACCCGAAAGTCGAAATATCTGCCTTTTCGGATTCGGGTTTGGATTGGCATTTTGGAAATTTTTATTTTTTTTAATTATTGGATAATAATATTTTTATTAGAATTTTTTGATATTTCGGATAGAGAATTATAATTTATAAAAACATTGATTTGTTGGCATAATATAAATGTTAATTTGTAGAGTAACTCAATAGTTTTTATGCATCTTTTTTCTGCAATTTTTGTTTTATATTTTTAAGAGTTGAACTATCATTTATATTGATGAGAGAGGGATTTTATTGTTCTTCATATTGTTAAATTTTGGATATTTGGTTAAGTTTTTTGATGGTTTTCTATTACTTAACTGTCAATTTGGGCATTTCTTGGTTAGGCAAAATTATTTGTGTGATTCTTGTATTATGCTTGAGAAGACTGTAATGAAGTTTGATGCACCAAAAGTTAATACCGTGTATTTGACAGGCAACTTCATTTTAGTCAAGTTGTTCATGAATGGCATTGAGGTTCTTTTGGTGCATGAGTTCTTTGCATATTCTTCTTGAGCTTAATATGAGTATTAGACAAGTGTTTTTGCTAATGATGAAATTGCCAAGTTAATAGTTACATAAGAGAAAATTGTCAACAAACTAAACCAAGATCTGAAATATGAGAGTATGAAGACCAATAAAAGGAGTAAACTTTATAATTTCTTATAATTCTTTAAGTTATGGTAGAAGGATAACTGTTAACAACCGTTAAAGAGTTAATTTTTTTTACATACAATATTGTTTATTGTTTTTCACCTTGGGTGACATGCGTGCTGCAGATTCTGCTATTACTTAGCTTTGACGATGAAGGGTGGTGAGAGAGCTGCAAATATTGCACTAGCAGGTTTTGTTTTATTTTCCAGTGAAATTACTTCTATGATATTATTATTTTCCTAAAACTTTTATATGTTCTTAGTTATATTCTGATCTATTATTACATCTTTGGATTGCAGGTCTAACGCTAGCGCCGCTAGTTTTGAAGGTTGACCCGAATATAAATGTCATTTTGACTGCGTGCCTCACTGTTTTTGTGGGCTGTTACCGTTCTGTCAAGTCAACACCTCCGACTGTAATTATAAAGCACCCTGTTCAGATTATTTTTTTCAAGTTTGTCATATTTTTTGCTTAAAAATAATTTTTTTTTCTACAGGAGACGATGTCTAATGCACATGCCATGCGTTTCCCTCTAGTTGGCAGTGCAATGCTGTTGTCTTTGTTCTTGCTGTTTAAGTTCTTGTCAAAAGACCTGGTCAATGCAGTCTTGACTTGCTACTTCTTTGTGCTTGGAATCCTTGCACTCTCGTATGTTTTTATATTTATTAGGAATTGTAATAATTCATTTATTATTACATTATTTAAATCAGCCAATCATTATCCGTTAAACCTTTGTTGTAGGGCGACGCTCTTACCTGCAATCAGGCGGTTTTTACCTACCAAGTGGAATGAAAATGTTCTTCATTGGCATTTTCCGTATTTTAAATGTATGCATTCTTTATCCAATAATTTCCCTCGTCATCCACATATATTTATTGCTTTTATCTGCCTTCTTGTTATGTCATATATTTTCTCGTAAACGTGTGTGTAACAGCTCTAGTCGTTGAGTTCACAAGGTCTCAAGTCGTTGCAGCAATTCCCGGGTCCTTTTTCTGTGTGTGGTATGTTGCAAAGAAGCATTGGCTCGCTAACAATATTTTGGGACTTGCATTCTGCATTCAGGTTTGATCACATGTTTACATTTCTTAAAGAAAAAACATACATATTTTCCTATTAGAGTTATCCGTCGTTTTTTTAAAGCTATCATCTTTGTTAATCTTTTGTTCTTTGTTCTGCTTTTCGTCTTGATTTTAGATATACCCTTACTTTTTTTCATTAAATCCCATATTAATATTTTAACTTTTGTACATTTTGCAGGGAATTGAAATGCTTTCTCTAGGCTCATTCACAACTGGTAGCATTCTGTTGGTAAGGAAGGTTATTTTTTCCATTATTATTATTTTTTTATTTTTTATTTTTTATTTTTTTGTGAATAATTTTTACAGTAGCACGAAACATGATTAAATCTGCAGGTTGGACTCTTTTTCTATGATATATTCTGGGTCTTCTTTACTCCAGTTATGGTCAGCGTTGCCAAATCATTTGATGCACCTATAAAGGTAATGCATGATACCATGATTCACTGTTGGAATTGAGCGGTTCTTATAATCTTATATACTTTTCTGAATTCTAAGTTTCTAACAAAATAGTTTATTTTTTATTTTCAGCTTCTATTCCCAACAGGAGTCACCGAACGTCCATTTTCTATGCTCGGTTTAGGTGACATCGTAATCCCAGGTATGCCATATTTGTTAGTGAATATTATTTACAAAAGCTGCTTGCTTTATTTGTTTTTACATATTTTTATGCTTGTGATCAGGCATTTTTGTAGCATTGGCACTGAGATTTGATGTGTCAAGAGGGAGAAATAACCAATACTTCAAGAGTGCTTTCTTGGGGTATGCAGTTGGCGTGGTGGTTACTATTGTTGTCATGAACTGGTTTCAAGCTGCACAGGTTTGTAATTTTTACTTTACTTCGGATAAATTAATTCCACCTCAACATGGACTCGTATGAAGTTTTGTTAAATTTACATTCAAGTCCTTTGACTTTGGTAATACGTGATTAAACCTCTCTTTTTAAAACTTTGACGATAAAGTCTCTCACCGAAGTACGTATCTGGTTAAAAAAATGAATGTAACCATATGAGTTAGCGTTTGTTACCTTTTGTATTTTGTGAAGTCAAAAGTTAATAGAATGGTCAAAATTTGAAGACTAGCTTCGTCGTTTAACATGCTTGTAGTCAGATTTGGCATAAATGAAGCTACATACAAGTAGTTGGGTGGCTTCAATGTCTTATAAGTTGCGTGTCCTAGTACATTATATTTTTAACTTTTTAACAAAATTTTTTTATGTTTTTTGCGTGATTAAATCTTCAACTTTTATTAAAAAAAAGGTGGCCTTCATTGCTGCATGATTATTCTCTAAACTTCATAAAAAATACCTTTTTGTTACTTTAAAAAGTGTCCATAGGGATTTTTCAACATTTATGTTTTTTTATTAATGAATGAATGTAGTATAATCTAACATTGGTTTTTGTTTCAGCCTGCTCTGTTATATATTGTGCCTGGTGTTATTGGGTTCTTGGGTGCTCATTGCATTTGGAACGGCGAAGTCAAACCGGTAAGCGTTTATCTGTATATAAAATGATAAAATTTAATTTCCAGCCTGTGCTTCTAGAAGATTTGTAGCTGAGGCAGCAAAATTAAAAAAAAAAAAAATTTTATCAATCTATATTTTTTTCATTTATAGAATATTTGAAAAAGTTATAATTATAAGTTATATCGGATAAAGTTATAAATTATATAATATGGGTTGGTTTCCTTTAAGAACTCCAAAAAAGTTAAGAACTTTTAGGAACTCTTAACAACCAAACATATTTTTAATTTTTTTTATATATTATTTGAGAGTAGTTTTATCGTATTTTATATATAAATTTTTTATTACATATATAAATCACAAGTTTGCATATGTGTAAAATTTATGTAATAACAAATTTACATTTGCGTAAAAAGAAATTAGATGCGTGTAAAAAATAATTTGCATAATTGTAATCGTAAATTTACATATAAAAGGTGATAAAACTACGTAATACTAATATACAATTTTCATTTTTTTAAAGTTGGTTGTTAATAGTTTTTAGAGAAAATTACTGTTTGCGTCCCTGTGGTTTTAACGCGGAGGTACAATGAGTCCCCGGAAAAATTTTTGAACTGGTTCGAGTCCCTGTGGTTTCAAAAATGAGGCATTTGAGTCCCTGCCGCTACTTAACTTTCAGGGTAAACTTTCATTTTACTGAAACCACAATGACTCAAATTGTTCGTTTATGAAACCACAGGGACACTGAAACCACAATGACTCAAATTGTTCGTTTATGAAACCACAGGGACTCAAATTGTTCGTTTATGAAACCACAGGGACTCAAATTGTTCGTTTCTGAAACCACGTGGACTCAACCAGTTCAAAAAAAATTTCAGAGACTCGTGTCTCCGCCCTAAAACCACAGGGACGCAAACAACAATTTTCTCTAGTTTTTAAATAATTTAGGAGTTCTGTTATGAAACTCATGATATGTAATATTTAGTTCAAGTGACTAGTGTGACTATTGACTCGTTAGTGATAAAACATTACTCAAATCGACCCGCCATAAGTAAACGGGTCAAAACAACTTGTTATAAGCTTGCAGCATTCAAATAATGACGGTTTTGATCTTTGGCAGTTGTTGGAGTTTGACGAGTCTAAGACGGCTGTTAGCGGTGATGCCAATGCAGATGAGGATAAAAGCAAGAAAGTAGAGTGAGATATGAGCTTACAAAATACAGTTATTTGCAGTAGGAGAAACTATGTTTTAGTTTTTTCTTTTTATATACTTTTTTTAATGGCATTGTAACCCTTATCTTTTGGTTTAACTTATGCTATAGACTTTTTTAAGTTAATGTTTTTTCTGGCATTTTAGCTTTGATTTTTATTGAATGATCACATATCCACCCTCTCCCTGCTGAATTTAACGTTATCGATCCGGATTTTGATCGGATTTAGGATAATCGAGTCGGTTTAAAATATATATCTAACAAGTATGCCCCTAACCATGTTTAGTTCTAGTTAATTGGTGCCTTCAATGGATAACTAGTTTTGAGTATGGAAGAGCAACTTCGGTACTGGTACTGATTGTTACCGGTATTTGGTACCGTCGGTACATAATTAGTACCAAAGTTTTGAGTTTCGGTACCAGATCGGTGTGAACAGTTTCAAAATAAATTAGAGGTGTTTTTAATTAAAAATAATCTAGTGTATTCCAATAAAAAATTAATACTAATTTATTTGTAAGCTTTTTTACTTTATACATTTCAAAATTTTACTTTTTTTTTTAACGACCAACAAAGAAACTTATATTAAAACTCTGGCAAGGAGCTAGAAACGCCCAGGAAACATACCAAAAAAAAAAAAAAAACTAGCGTTCTACCCTTATGCTAAACAAATTATTTCTAAAAAATATGCAGTCCATGAATCCAAACAACGCACATTAAATTTTTATTTCTTTAATAATTGTTCCCTTTGCCAAGTGAGTTGTAGATGATGAAAGTGACTGCATATGTGACGCGTGCATGGCAATGCAGTCAAAGCCATTACCATAGCCTTATGCGTAAAGAGTAACGCCAATCAGATGCACTTGAAGACGGAAACAAGTGATTTATTTACACGGTTTCAGTTTTAGCATTTTAAAAACACTTTATGTTAAAGTTTTTCCTGGATTATATAGTTAACTTTACACTATTGATGATAAAGACAACTAGATTTTTTTTATGATTTATGACATTCCATTTTAATTACATTAGAAAGATGAGTTGGTAAAAAGCAAAAGTAAAAAAATAGAAAAAAACAAGAATAAAAAATTAAGGATGAGGTCATATTAGTGGGTTCAAGTTCAATATATGGGTTTAATGTCCAAACCTTACAAATATAACATTAGCCCAAACTGGCCCATATCAAATAAAGTCATTAGCCTTTATGATTCACTATATATATAAAAGAGAATCTCTCTTGGAATATTCTCTTTCCCTAATGCTGTGTTCCCAAGTTCAACTTAAAGATAGAAAGGAAAGGAAATGAAGAGAAAGAAAGAGAGGGTGGTGTTCCTGAGTTTTTTTAGGGAAAGAAATGGAAGGAAAGTAGATGATAGTGTGTTCCAGAGTTTCATTAAAAGGGAGAAAGGAAATGAAGTGAAATATAGAGAGAAAGAAGAGTAAATGGTTTCTTTCCAAAATGAAAGGAATTGGATGGAAAAGAAAGGAAAATAAAATAAAGGGTAAGAAAGGAAAGGGGAGAGAAAGGAAAGGAAAGGAATGAAAATAGTTTCTTTTCCTTCCCATTCTTTCGTTAAGTAAACTCAGGAACCCAGCGTAATTGTCTCAAAAAGCATATTCGTTGTATTGAAAGTAAAATATGAATAAAAAGTGTCACGTAGACAACGAAGAGTTTCGTATTTTACACCAAAATACATGTGCCACAAACAAAGGATGTTGAAGCTGACCGATGTGTTGAATGAGGGATGGGCGATCAGTAAAATTCAAAACATTAAAGTTTAGGTTAATCGTGATTACAACTGCTAATGCGCCCGAGGGTTTTGTCGTGAATGTTATGGCATGCAATTAGGTTAAAATACAAAAGATGAATTTGCCCTTGAAGGTGCAACATGTTAACGACATCAGTGGACGAAATATCTGATAAGTGGCCAAAAGTAATGCAGCTTATTTTAAATGTTAATATATAATTCGTAATATGTTAGCATTTTGTGTTGAATTGAGCTTCATGAGAAAAACCATAGTAGTCGAAACGACAATTAACTCGATTAACAAACTCATACATGTATTACAAGTTATACACTTTGTCAATACTCGACATAAACACGCAACTATCCGATTAGAGAGAACCTCAAAAACTATGTTAAACCTATCGTGCTTGTGTGTCAAACCCAACATGCGCCATAAATGCCGACACAAACTCAAGAACATGTTGCACTATGATGTCAAACACGAAACAAGTATCCGCAAGTTGACACAACATGACAAATGTAATAAAAAAAATATTATTTCCTTATCCATATTACTCTAAAACCACAAACTTACAAATAAAAATACAAATACCTACAAAATGATTACACTTAAGTTTAAAACGAGACACCGATATCTTTTTTTAACTTAAACGTTACAACGTAAAAAAAAACATTTTCTCAAACAAACAGATTAAAACATCAACTAGGGATGAGCAAAAATCGGTATGGTACCGATTGGTACCGGTACCGAAATCGGTACCGATTTGGTACCATCGGTACCAAGGTTTTGAGTTTTCGGGACCGGTACGGTACCGGTATTTCTCGAATTTTACCTTAAATACCGGTACCGTCCCAATACTGTACCGGTACAAAAAATTTGCAAATTTCAGGATCGGGATTTTCGGTACCGGTACGGTACCGAGCTCATCCCTACCATCAACCAGTAAACACAACAACACACATTCATCTAACACACGTTCACAATCCCAACCCAAACCCGTTTATACCAAACCAAAACCAATAAAACTTCATATCATTTTCCAAAATCCAATTAATAAACAACTCAGGAGCAGAGGCGGGTAAAAAATCCGGTTAACCGAACCAATCCGAAACTAAAATGGTTTTAAACCGATTATGTAGATACCGACTTGGAACTGATTGAAATCATAGGTTCGGAACTGATTTGTGTAATGTCCTAGGCGAATCACACATCAACCGTGAACAGAAGAGATTTTTGGTTCATAAGTAAATGCCCCGCCTCCTAAATCTCCAACACGTTTTGAGCTTAATTTTAGTGAACGAGAGGAGAACTTCACAGTTAAGCTTGCATGTGGGAGTAGTATCATGATGAGAAGTCTCCATCTGGGCAACCAAAAAAACAAATATGTGAGCTATTCATGGGCAAAACAGACAATATTTGTGGTACTAGGGGCTGAATGTTAAAGTTTGTAATTCATATGGAAACCAGTTAACCGAACCAAAAACTGGTTTCAAACCAGTCAACCGAACCAAAAACGACACAAAACAGTCAAAAAACCCGTCATAAACCAACCAGGAAACCAATTTCAACTTGAACCAAAATCAATCATAAACCAATTTTGACTTTTGTTGATCAAACGAAACCAATTTTACGATTTGAAACCAGTTTACGCACACCTCTACTCTTAAGAGAATTGTGTTGGTGGTCCTAAGTAACTAGGGCTAAGCACGGTTCGGTTCGGTTCGGTTATTAGGAGAAACCCAAACCGAAACTGAAGTAATCGGTCATTTGAATATGCAAACCATTCGGTTTTCGGTTTTTCCGGTTTTTTGGTTTTATGGTTTTCGGTTAATTTCAGTTTTGGTTCGATTATTTTCGGTTTTTTTTCCCAATTATGTGTTGACGTTGCAAAAAAAAATTTTAAAAATGAAAATGCATATTTTAAGCTTGTATAAGAATATGTTAGAGTACTACAGTCCACATATATTGAATTCAAAAAACAAAAATAGGCACGTGTTACGTGGAACTATACAAATACAGAGTTGTTAAATAGAGTTTAAAAATTAAAAAAGCATTTAAAGTTTAGTCCTGATATTTATTTATCATCTTATTTACTTATCTTAAAAGTTTAGTCCATTCCTCATTATCTTGATAATCGTTATCATCATCAATCGGTTCGGTTCAGTTATTTTCGGTTTTTAAAAACGGATAACCGAATCGAAACCGAAATTTCGGTTTTTCAAAAAGACAAAAAATTAACCGTCGGCTAATGCTTCGATTCGGTTTTTTCGGTTTGATTTTTTCGGTTAATTCGGTTTCGATTCGGTTTTCTGCTCACCCCTGCAAGGACCAAAACGTAAAAGCCCAAAATATCATCAGTTGGTTGGTGAAATCGCCCATCGAGCGGCCCCTTCTTAACCTACCACTACCATCACCTACTCCGTACTTATTCAGTTACACTCTCTCGGCGAACAAACCAAAGTTACAGTTACTCTCTCGTCATGGATTCGGATTACGGCGTGGAGCTTTCCGATCTGCAGAAGAACCGATCTCTCTACACGCCGGAGCTTCCGCCGTGCCTTCAGGTAGCCATTTTCAACTTATTCTAAGCTTAAATCACAAGTTACGGAAGTTATAGAAGCTATTAGTTGTTTTTGTTAGATCTGAATGTACGTGTGTATGTATCTGTTGACGTTATATCGATTTTGACGTTCGTATGTTATTTATCGTAAGTCGAAGCTAGGTTTAGTGTTTAGAGGTTATGAATATTTGGTGTTTATTAATTCGATTCGATGTGGTGAATTGAAAAGTGAAGTGGAATAGTAGATCTGACGTGTATAGATTCGTGCTTTTAAATTTTCAATTGATTTGTGAATATTCTGTTGTTTAGTTTGACCGTTTTAAATGTTTTAAATAGCTTTTGATTTTTATGTTGTTTGACAAAATGAAGCAGATTTTGATTTATTTGCAGAGTGATGTATCGTTGACTTTTGTTGACTACTGATTTGAATATTAGTATGCATGCATCGGTTGACATTTTAACGATTTTGGCGTGTTTGAAGTTCGTAAGTCGTGGATCGTGAATCGAATCTAGGTGTAGTTTTTGCAGGTTATTAATATTTGGCATTCGCCGATTTGATTCGATGAAATTGAATAGTGAAGTGGATTAGTAGATCTGACGTGTAGATTTGTGTTTTCGCCTTTTTTGATTGTTTTATGAATATTCTGTTCTTCAGTTTGACTGTTTTAAATGTTTAAATTAGCATTTGAAGTGGACAGAATGAAGCAGATGCTTGTATTTTTTTTAGAGTGATGTATGGTTGACTACTGATTTGGATATGTGCATGCATGCATCGGTTGACATTTTATCGATTTTGACGCGTTTGAAGTTTGCAAGTCGTGGATCGAATCTAGGTTTAGTGTTTATAGGTTTTGAATATTTAGTGTTTGATGATGAGATGGGATTGAAAAGTGAAGTCGATTAGTAGATCTGACGCGCATAGATTCGTGTTTTTGCTATTTTGTTTGCTTTTTGAATATTCTATTATTCAGTTTGACTGTTTTAGATGTTTAAAATAGCTTTTGAACCCTGTGATTTTGAAGTTGACAAAATGAAGCAGATGTTTGACTCATTTCTAGAGTGCTTCAGTCTGACTGCTTGAAATGTTTAAACTTTAAAAAAGCCTTTGAACCATATTATTTTGATGTTATTTGACATAATGAAGATTTTTGACTTTTTTCTAGAGTGGTGTATCGTTGACTTTTATTACTACTGATTTTTAGTTGGTTGGTTTTAATTTACACATGTATTTAGGGTTGTTTGGATGTGGATTTAACCTGGAGTTAAAATAATCAGTTTTGAATGTTTTTTGTTAATTGTAATTTTTATTATATATCCGGCTTATGAACCATGATTTATGAATTTGTGCACAGGGAACAACTGTGAGAGTAGAATATGGTGATGCAACTGCTGCGGCTGATCCTTCTGGTGCTCATGCTATTGAGCGATCATTTCCTTTGACTTATGGTCAACCTTTGGCCCATTTTTTCAGAGAAAAATCTAAAACAGCCAATGCTCAGACCATTAGCGAGCATCCTGCAGTAAGGTATAATGCTCAGACCATTCAATTTCTTTTCTTTATTACACTTCACATACTAAATTCACAAAAAATGTTATTTTATTTTATGATTTGTATTCTTACCAGAAGTTATATATTGTATTTTTTTTTTATTTTTAGCTATCTTGACTTTTTTGCTTACTATCTTCTTGTTCAGGGTTGGATTAGTTTTCTGTGGTAGACAATCTCCTGGAGGACATAATGTTGTATGGGGACTTCATGAAGCTCTCAAAATCCACAACCCTAAAAGTGTTCTGCTTGGATTTCTTGGTAAATATATTATCATTTTCTATGCTTCTTTTCATTTGTGGGGATTAATTATTCAGTCGAACTTTTGATATTTACTCTTTAATACTTGTGTTATGCATTTAACTAGGTGGTTCTGAAGGTTTATTTGCTCAAAAAACTCTTGAGATCACAGATGATATTCTTGCAACCTACAAAAATCAAGGTAGTTATGAAAAATATATAGATTTGTGATTTTGGTTCTCTTTCTATTGAAGAAATTTCATTTTTGGCTATTTTAATATTTTAAAGGTGGTTATGATTTATTGGGACGGACCAAGGATCAAATCCGCACCACGGAACAAGTGAATTCTGCATTGGCAGCATGCAAGGCTTTGAAATTGGATGCCTTAGTGATTGTTGGAGGTATATATTAAATGTGAATAAAAATAAATATCTGCTATAAAGTTCGCACTTTGTATTTTGTTGTTTACTAACTAACCATGGTTTGCTTCTTGAAGGGGTAACATCTAACACAGATGCCGCTCAGCTTGCTGAGACTTTTGCAGAAGCAAAATGCTCTACAAAGGTCGTGCATTGTGCCCTAGTTTGCTATACAGATCTCTGATACACTAAGACTTCTTTTACGTTATATTAATTATTATTGAAATTGTTTTTAATTTCACAGGTGGTTGGAGTACCTGTGACCTTGAACGGTGATCTTAAAAATCAGTTTGTTGAAGCAAATGTTGGTTTTGATACTATTTGCAAGGTATAGATACATTGATTTTAACTTAACAGGTATACCAACGATTTGAGCGTATGCAAATGCTACAGAGATGCATATTCTTGCGGTCTTGATTTATGCAAATAGTATTAAGATTATTATTATGAATATGTACTACTAGTTTTATTACTGGCAACTGCTCAAGTTCGTTATGGATACTGGATACAAATGCCCTTTTGTGATTAATTTAAAATTTTTATGAAGTATTTTTGTAGTCACTGATTTTTTTTTACCTTTTTTAAAAAAATTTTAGGTGAACTCTCAACTCATCAGTAACGTCTGCACAGATGCTCTTTCTGCTGAAAAGGTGAGTATCCATATACTTCCTATATTCTTAGCACACAGACATCGTACACTAATATTGGAGGTGGCAATTTTGTCTCATTTACTTATAAGCTGGCCGATTAAATTTCTTTAAAAAAAAATCTAATATGGCTAACCCGTTCTTGCTATGGCTGTTCAATATCATGATATAGCTATTTTTGTGATTACGTTGCTTAACGTACCAAAGTCTAGCTAAACTCTAATTGGTCTAATTTCTTTGCAGTATTACTATTTTATCCGACTCATGGGCAGGAAAGCGTCTCATGTTGCTGTGGAATGCACACTTCAGTCCCATCCTAACTTGGTTCATTACCATCTCATTCAATAATAATTACTTCCTTTTGTTGAATATATTTGGATTAAACTTTTATATTTTCTTATGTAGGTTATCCTTGCCGAAGAAGTTGCTGCTTCAAAGCTTACCATTTTTGACATAACCAAACAGATTTGTGATGCCGTGCAAGCCAGGGCAGAGCAAGGTGAGTTTTATCCTCAAAACTGATCAAATAGTTTCTTAACAACAATAAAATTATTGTGTATGTAGTTAATATTAACATGTGAGTTATATTTTGGAAAGTAATACAAATGGACACAAGTATCTATCCTTACGGTTGACCTGATTGTTGTTAGTACTGTGGAGGTGGTAAACATTAGCATATCTTTTAATGTTTGTTTATCTTTCAGGCAAGAATCATGGTGTCATTCTACTTCCAGAAGGACTTATAGAAAGCATTCCCGAAGTTTATGCGCTGTTACAGGTAAACTAAATACTAGTTCTTGTAACACTTGCAATTTCTTTCTTTCTGGTCACTGTACAAAATATTTTCTTTAAAAAAAATGAAATTACTTACAATTTGGTGTCTTTTATAATATAAGCAATTAATAAACGTTTTCAAGACAATACATGCAGCATTCAGTCCTCATATTTTATCTTTTCAGGAAATTCATAGCCTTCTAAGACAAGGTGTTTCTGCTGATAAAATATCCACCCAACTGTCACCTTGGGCATCTGCCTTGTTTGAATTTATGCCTCCTTTTATCAGGAAACAGGTCTGTTTTAAACCCAGTTTTGAATTTATGCCTCTTTTTTTCTAATGTCAGAACGCGTATAATTTTTTTCTATTGCTACAGCTTCTTCTGCATCCCGAGTCAGATGATTCCGCCCAGCTGTCTCAGGTACTTCATTGCCAACCTTCTCGACACCATAATGTTTTTGTAAACTGTGTTTCTTACAGTAGTCATTTGCATGCGTTAATTCTCAGATTGAAACCGAGAAGCTTCTTGCTGAACTTGTGGAAGCTGAGATTAATAAGCGACTGGTATGCTTGTACTTAGAATCTATAAGATCTTATATGTATATTTAAATTTTAGTCATACTTATGTATATCTTTTAATATGTTTACAGAAAGCAGGAACATACAAGGGGAAGAAATTTAACGCCATCTGTCACTTTTTTGGCTACCAAGCTCGTGGTTCTTTGCCATCGAAGTTTGATTGTGACTATGCCTATGTAAGATTATTTACTTATTCGGACAAATGGGTGGGTTGGGTAACAGGTCAAGGCGTCTGACTTTTATCAACGAGTTGAAGCAGTTTAGGCAATTATTAATGTGTTGAATACAATTACAAAAGTTAGACTATTTCAATAGTAACAGTATTTTAATTAGATGATTTAGGAGGCTTTAAGCATTTGTTATTACCTTGGATGTGCTCCACTCGTTCTAAGTAAACGGGCAACTGGCTTTCATGGTTTTCATGTGATTATAATTACCGTCTCTACTAAATATCAACTATTGGTTAACTAAATTCAAAGCATTTATATTGTAGGTTCTTGGACATATCAGTTACCATATTTTGGCTGCTGGTTTAAATGGTTATATGGCAACTGTCACTAACCTCAAAAGTCCTTCAAACAAATGGCGCTGTGGTGCTGCTCCAATAACAGTAGGGTTTATCTTTATTATTAATTTTTCTGTTTTATTATATTTTAATTTTGTGGACTATAGTGGACTAATGATATCTTACTTTTGACTGGACATTCTAGGCTATGATGACTGTCAAGCATTATGGCCGCGGGTCAGGGTCAGGGGCTACAACACTCGGGAAACCTGTAATTCATCCGGCTACCGTAGATTTAAGAGGCAAAGTATACGAGTATGTGAAAATTACTTATATTTTTTTAGGATATTAAATAGAGGGAATTATCTGAATTGTGGTGATTTATGGTGTGGTGATTGGTGCAGGCTTCTTCGACAAAATGCAACAAGATTTTTGATGGATGATATTTACAGAAACCCCGGGCCCCTTCAGTTTGACGGGCCAGGTGCTGATTCTAAAGCTGTCAGCTTGTGTGTAGAGGACTTGGATTACATGGGCCGGATCAAGGAATTGAATGAATATCTTGAAAAGGTATACACTGTTCTAGAAATTGAAAATTGGGCGCTCGGGACTGGTCAAAATGGGTCGGATTTTGCTGACCCAAAACATTAGTGGTCCTATTTATTTTTAATACCCAATTGTGTCAATTATGATTACAAAAATTATTTTATATATATTTATAGTTATAGTTCTTTATGCATTTCATATACATTATTTAGTAACTTTTATCATAATTTTTTGTAGAATATATTTATTATTTACTTTTATGTTTTTTATATTAAATAAAAGTTATTATACACACACACATAAAATAAATTATAGGCTTGTTTAGGCTCATAAGCCTAATGAAGCTTGGTATGTGAAGTTCAGGCTAAAGCTCGTTTATTAAATGAGCTTCAGTTTAAGCTCGAGCTCGTTTACTCCTGGCTTGTTTCGATCTTAAGGTCCAATTTATTTTTAATACCCTATAGTGTCGGTTATGATTACAAAATTGTTATATATATATATATATTTATAATCATAGTTCTTTATGCATTTCATATACATTATTTCATAACTTTTATCATAATTTTGTCATTTTGTGTATAATATATTTATTATTTACTTGTATGTTTTTATATTAAATAAAAGCTATTATACACGCACACACATAAATATAAATAAAAGCTATTTTATATATATTTTTAATCATAGTTCTTTATTAAATGAGCTTCAGTTTAAGCCCGAGCTCGTTTACACCTGGCTTGTTTCGATCTTAAGGAGATTGATCTCGAGTGGCTTGTCTCGATTTGGGCTTTCTTGAATTTAGCATTTTAACTCATATTTTGATATTACTCTTTTAACTTGTACAGGTAAGAACAATTGTGAAACCAGGTTGTTCTCAGGATGTTCTAAAAGCTGCTTTGAGTGCCATGTCATCCGTGACCGATATTCTTTCAGTCATGACCTCACAGCGCCTGGAGTAAGTTATCCTCCACGTGTGTCGCTGATCTGGCAAAACCAACTCTGCGGTGCCTCCTCAACTCAATACTCAGGACCCTCTTTCAGATTTCCTTTATATTGTGAGAGTTTCTTTTTTATTATTTGAAGGCAAACAGTTAGATTTCTGCTTCTCGTTCATCGTCGTTTAAGTTTGTTTTGTTTTTGGGTCTTGTTTGTGGGAGCTTTATAATGAGAAATAACGGTTGGTGTTTTGTTGAATCGGGAAACATTTTTTTGTCTTGTTGGTAACATATTGGGTTATTGTGAGTGGCAATTAAGGTTCCCACGAAGAAAAAACATATAAGGTATTGGATAAAAACATTTGAAGCTAAGCGAATTAAGAGGGATATAGCACCCGATTCTTCAATTTATTTTAGATGGCATATGTCTCGAATGGGTTACTTATTTCTTTTATGTGCTCGTAAGATCCAAACAAAAAAATGCTTTATTATAGCTCCAAGAAGCTGATAGAAATGGCACTGAAAGAGTGGCGCAGGCCACATGATTTACGAATTCAATCATAACGAGTTTGAAGCGCCAATCAGCAAAAGTGTTCTAACTGATAGCAAATACGCAGCCATGAAACGCAAAACAATCTTCACATGGCTTTAGTGGAACATATCACCATCCTTCAATTCGACTAACAAGTCCTTTTTATGAACTCAACGACACTATTCTTGGAACAACTTGGGGCCGGGCCTTCTTTTCGCACTATTGCGATATGAAAAGAATGGGAAAAATCGGATTCAGTTGTCAACTGCCCACGCAAAAACACCCAAATACTGGTTGGAACGGATATTTAATGGAAAGTTTGAAACTTCTTACTTTCCGATTCAATCTGCTATGCAGATAAGAATAAAAAAATTTGAAAGTTAACTTTATTTAAGAAAAATGATACGGTTTTCATATGATGGACATGTTGGAACGTGGAACCACGCCTTCTATACAAATGTTTTTCGCGAAAAATGTGCGAAGGTGACATGCGCTCTCATTTCAAGTATCACATCTCATGATAATCATTGATACATTGTTGGCATCTTTCTATAAAACAATGATAAACCGTAAAATTTGAATTTATGGTATGATAATTTATGTAATTAGTATTATTAAACTCTAAATACAATGGTTGAAACGCATTAAAAATGCTTAAAGCTAAAAACTTTAATTTAATTTAATTTTTTTAACGGCGGAAACTTCTTTGGTTTATTATTTTCAAAAGTCTTTATTTATGTATTTATTATTCTGCCGCTTTTCTTTTTCTTTCACGGGTTTTAAGAAGAATTTAGTAGCCTCAAACTTTGAATATTTAAGTTTCTATTGACTAAGTTTAAAGAAACCTAAAAAAATATGGAGTTTTAGAAATAGTATAATTTAGGATATATAAAAATAATAATGACACATTACGTTACTGACACTCATAAAGTATAAACTATTATTTTTGTTTGTGGTTTGATCACCATTGTTATTACTAATATATATAAAAAAGAATTTTGGCAAAGCTGGACTATGATTGGTTCATTTAGCAAGATTTCATTGGACCAAGTTTTGTTTTGTTTTTTTTTTGTTTGTTTTTTGTTTTAAACTTTGACAATTATATTTCTAACTATCTTTGTTGTGTTTGTTTTTTATTAGTTTAGTTCCAATACCAATATACCGTAACGGATGTGATAAAAACTGACATAATTTGCGTAGACTTAGCGCATTTTGTTTTAGTTATAGTACCATAATGAAACTGACCGAATGACAATTCTTTTTTTAGTCCGATTTTATAACGAACGTGAAAAACCCAACCAAATTTGCATAGACTCACCGCCAGGGACCAACAACGTTCAAGTTTCACCGACCAACGCTATCCCAATGTTCCATCTCAATTTTTATAACTTTTTTTTGTTTTAGTTTCCGTACAATAACACATGTAACAGAAACTGACCGAATTCACGTCAACTTACCGCCTCAACACTTAGGACCGGTAATGCTTGTGTCTTACCAATGTTCGGATTTACCAGTTGCGCCGGGTTAAAAACTAGTTTTTATATAAAAAGGTTTGTTTTTAACATTTACCATTTAGTATAAAACACCACACCCACTCCCTTTTTTTTAAGTAAACTATGGTTTTCATCCCTATAGTTTTTCAAAATCGCGGTTTTAGTTTAATAGTTTCAAATTTGTGATTTCCGTCTCCGTATTTTCATTTCACTTGCAATTAAACACAAATTCACTAATCCCGTTAAGTCTGGTCATTAAACCCATCAGCTTGTCCTTCACGTGAGGGAAAGTTTTGTCCTTTCCCCCCCAAAATACACCACAGCCTCACACATGAGGGGGCTTGCTAATTAGGATTGAGGTTTATTTGGAGAGAAAAATGACAAAACTGCCCCTCACGTGTAGGACACGCTGATGGTTTAATGACTAGACTTAATGAGATTAGTGAATCATAAGTACGGAATCGTAAATTCGAAACTATTAGATTAAAACCGCATATTTAAACAAACCACAGGAACAAAAACCACAGTTTACTTCATTTATTTTAAAACAACAACTTCATGAATCATCAAAATTTTTTCTTTTTCTTTTTTCTTTTTTGGGATAACATTAAAGTTGCTTTTTAAGTGGACAAACCTTAGTTCAAAACTCATGAAACTATGCACTTTACTTTCATGATTTGTAACTGTCATTTATTTACATTTATATAGAAAACAATAAAAATTATAAGTGGTACATGAACTTTATGAATCATCAAAATTGCTTCCTAAGTGGACAAAACTTAGTTCCCCAACTCATGAAAGTATGCACTTTACTTTCATGATTTGTTACCATCACCTCTTTACTTTTATATCTAGCTTTGAAAACCAATAAAAAAAATCACATATTTACTTGAACTTTAGAGCGATGGGAGCGCCTGCGGGTACCGGGATGCGGATATGATACCCACGTGAGAGAACGCTGCCGTATGTTGTTTAACCATAAGTTAGGTCACCTAAAATCCCGGGATGCGGATATGATACCCGCATGAGAGAACGCTGCCGTATGTTGTTTAACCATAAGTTAGGGTACCTAAAATCGGGTGCTGGTACCTGTGATTAGAGGTGCACAAATTGGGTTTTTTAAACACTCGGGAACCGGTTTCGGGTATGAATGGGTATTGGCAATACCCGAGTCGGGTTCGGTTACGAGTATTGTGTTTATAAACCATACTCTATGCATCGGGTTCGGATCGGGTATAAAACTGGGTATTTAAATAACCTATTTTTGGGTATTGAAAAAACCTTATTTCATGTTTTTTCATGCTTTTTTCCGGGTATTTATGGTATAGATTGAATTTTTTAAGGGGTACACTTTTAAGGGTATTTTTCAGGTATTTTTTGGGTATAGATCGGGTATTGGAAAAACCCGGTTCTAGGTATGGAATCAGTTCTGGTTTTCGGGTATTACCGGGTACAAATCGGGTCCGATTCGGGTATAAAAAACCCGGTTCCAGGTTTTTTTTGTCCGGTTCAGGGTTCGAGTTTTTTATGCACCTCTACTCGTTATGAAACGTAGGTGTCAATGTTGGAAATTCTAACTATTTGTGGGCTTAATGTATCATACTCAGTCATCAATCACCTTTTATAACTTATCTTAAAAAACGAAAAGAAAGTTAACTTTAGGCTATTTGAGATAAGTGTTTGCCTTTAGTTCAATGGCTTTGGGGTAATTTAGAGAGTAAATGACATGACAGTATGTTCCAAACTCATAAAACTATTTTCACGATACGTTTTTTTTCTTTTGAACGACATTAGTTTAACTGGCAGGTCAACGAAAAAAAGCTTTTATAATATATTCGCTTCTTACCCGAGTTCAAATCCTCTCACACATTGTGATTCGATTTCATATCAAGGCATCCAAATTAATCCCAACAAAATCATAAAACAACACAATTTCAAACTTCATTATTCAAATAAGTATCAATAATGAGTTCTTGAATTTGATCCCCAACCTATTACATCCCCAGAAAAAGGGTGATCAGAACCATCATTATTATTCCAGGCCACCGTGGCCGCGTTAAACACCGAAACCCCTCCCCCTCCACAGCTCGTTACTCCCGAACCCTGGGACGCGGTCGGTTGAACTTGCGCGTTACCCTCTCCACCGTCTTCCTCCGAATCCTCCACCGGAAGCCTCTCGAACACAGCATTCGCAAACGAAGCCGCTATTAGAACCACCGGAGTTGATGCGATCAACGGACCAACCGGAATCCCTCCTACCACCATCCCCTCTCCGCCAGCCAAAAATATCGATAGTCCGCTAGCGTTAGGAGGCGCGGGCGGCGGAAGCACCGTACCTTAAATACACCAACAAATTAGTTACTAGGGTGTACATTAAACTGAAAAAATAAAATAATCAAATAGAAAAAAAAAAAAAAAAAAAACCAACCAAACTTATAGATTCTTATTTTTTTATTCTAAATTTTATGTACTTTATAATAGTTTAATACTAAGTTTATTCCAAATATTTAATTAGAAATGCATAATATAATCAATTAATCACTTTCTAATTAAAAAAATTATGCCTAAATTCCTTTTTTTGACAATTTTTTTTTCCGGCCAACATTTTTCAAGAACAATTGGCAAAACCGAAAGCGCCAAAACAAAAAACCTAAAAAACTGAAACCGAATGGTTTTTAAGAACTCAAAAACTGACATTTCGGATTTGCCCAACACCAAACCTACCCAAACAAAATACCTAAAAAACAGAAACACAACGGTTTTCAGAAACTCATAAACTGAAATTTCAGTTTTAACCCAAAACTGAACCGACCCAAACAAAATACCTAAAAAACAGAAACCGAACGGTTTTCAATCAAAAACTCATAAACTGACATTTCAGTTTTTGTTTGGGTTTTATCCCAAAACTGAACCGTCCCAAACAAAAAACCTAAAAAGCTGAAACTGAACAATTTTCAAAAACTCAAAACCCGACATTCCAGTTGTTATTTCAAATTTATCCCAACACGACTCAACCCGACCCGTGCACACCGTAACAATTTTCAAGCACTCAATTTCCAAAACCCGTACCGGAAATCGAAAGAACCTCGAACCGTCCATGTAACGTCACAACATTCTTGACATCAGTCGGCTGACGCAACGTGACGTCAGCCGCACTGCCTGTTCCACTAAGAACAGACACTCCTCTGCCTCTCAGTCTAGCATAGACAGAGAGGCTTTCAACAATATCCGCACCCGCGGATATTTCAAGGACATGTGACCTAAGAGAATTCGGGGTGTCACGTGTCACAACAACAGGCGGCTTTGGCTTATTTTTCGAGCCAGGTGGCCGCCCACGGGAGCGGCAGACTGGACCGCCGCTCCCGTCAGGTGATGGGACGTCTAGTAAGTGGTGGAGGTGGCTGGGAGTTGATTGGTGGTCATCATAATCTGCCATTGAAGATGTTGAATACAATGTTTATTATTAATGTATATCAATGTATTCGTTTCATTGTATGGAAGTCTTCCCATGCTTTATCTTATCCTATATATAAATGTGAATCTCAAATTTGACTTACTTTTTATTTATTTATTTATTATAATAAGTTTAAGAGTTAGACCAATGTTTTAAAAACAGTTTATTGGTGGTATCGGATTGAGTTAAAAAAATAGTATAATCGGTTGAACCGGGCTATACAGAAAAATTCAACCAGTTAAATAGTTTATCTTAAAATCTCCTATAAACGTAGCTTTAACTCCAAAAATAATCCTAGAAAAATTATACCAGAATAAAAAATCATCCAAAAATCAATCCATACTAAAAAAATAATACTAAAGCACTCACTTTTAACAAAATAGTCATAAAGTTTATACGTTTCAATGTTAATTGTTGGGTTAAAATTAATTTCGAAAAAAATATGAGCCGCAAATATAAAAAATTTCTCAGACTTAAAACCAGTTTGCCGGTAAAAAACGGTATTTTAGAAAAAATCGTTGTTTCAAAGTTCTAGCAAACTGGTCAAAAATACCGGGCTCAATATACCGGCCTACTATGTGAAAGTTGGTTTAACCGGCTGGTTTGAATCGGTTTTAAAACACTGTGTTGGACCAAATGTTGTGGGCTCGTTTAGGAGTCCAAAACGAGTAGCACACCGCCCTAGCATCTCGTTTTGGCTCATCTTGTTTTGTTAGGTAGACAACGTTCGTTTTGTAAGGTGGTGGGGCCGGAACTTTGAAGGTGGGGGCGTTCATGCACGGTCTTAGATTTGATTTTTTAGCTCAATACAATGGTAGCCTCATGGGTTTTGTTATGGGAAGTTGTGGATTTGAGTCTCGTTCATGACAAATGTCATGTGTGAGTTAGAGGTTTTACTACAATGTGCCTTCTGACGGTGGGTTTCTTCTGGAATTGGTGGCAGCTCGGGTCACCAATGTTATTTACGATCGTGGGTGTGAATGGCCTTTTACCAGTGGGTATACCTGGTTGGCTACGCTTTTGTTGGGCATTTAAAAAAAGGTTTACAAATTATATTTTTAATCTAAAATGTTAAAATAACTGAGCAAACAAGTTGACTGATTGTGATCAAATTTAGCATTGGTTAAACTTAGGGCTGTAAACGAACCGAACGAACACGAACAAAGCCTTGTTCATGTTCGTTCGTTAAGAAAATAATGTGTTCACGAACGGTTCACGAACACTTACTGAACGAGATTTTATGTTCGTGTTCGTTCATTAAGGAAATTAATATGTTCACGAACACAAACGAACACAAATAAAATCGGCAACGCCTAGAGATTGAGACTGATGTATTCATCAGTGTGAATAATGAAAGCCTGTAAACGAATCAAATGAACACGAAAAATGGCATGTTCGTGTTCTTTCATTTAACTTTAAAAGAACACAAACACTTAATCGAACAAATATTTATGTTTATGTTCGTTTATTTAAAAATGGACATTTGTGTTCGTTTGTTTAAAATCTATACAAACATAACTGAACAAAGATAAACGAACATACATGAACAAATGTTAGGCATAAAAAAGTAGCTATCGTCCTCTTTTCTGAAGAATCGTATGGTTTTATTAACACAAACATAAACGAACTTAAATGAAAACACCTAAATGAACACAAATTAACAAATATAAAACCTTTAAGCAGATGACCTATCTAGATAATATTTAATTATTTTCTATTAATACATAAACGAACATAAATAAACGAACATAAACGAATGTTCATGAACATAAATGAACGAACGAAACATGTGTTCATGTTCGTTCGTTTAATTAAGCGAACACAAGTTTTTTGTTCAAGTTCGTTCATTTATTAAATAAACGAACTTCCCGCCGAACGGTTCACGAATAGTTCACCGAACGTTCAGTTCGTTTACAGGCCTAGACTTAAACTAGGAGTGCGAATTTATAACACGACATGAACCTAACATGAAATTCATGGATTGGGTATAAACTAGTTTGTGTTAGTTTCACGTTGAACCCGTTTTGATACACGGTTCGGGGTTACAGGATGACCCCTTTAACCCATTTACGTGTTACTTTTATTAAATTTTTTTTACCCATTCACGTTTAGCCCGTTTACGTATTATTTTTATTTATTTATTTTAAATGTGTTTTATGCAATAAGTTAAATTGGGAGGCTATCTTATGTAGGGTTATTCATGAGTCGAGCCAGGATAGTTTCGAGCTCGGGCTCGAAATTAAACGAGACAACTTTGCTAGACTCTAGCTCGATTTTGAAGTTAAACGGGCTTAAGATCGAGCCGAGCTTGGGTTGATTTTGGCTTGGTTACAAAAATGATCCAAATCAGCTTAGGATATTTCAAAATTAACTTTTTGTAACTAGTTTTATTCAAGATTTTATCGAGTGAGCCACGAGCCCGAACCTCAAGCTAGTTTATTCGAGCTTTGACAAAAGATCCAAAAATTAAAACTAAAAAGGAATCTGGCATAAACTTCTATAGTTAAATGTAATTGTTTATACAGACTCGTACTTTTCATTGTAAAAATGTAAAATTAAAGTATTAAAGACACCCAACAAAATCCAATTATACAAGTCATATAGACCATATAGACATCTATATAATCAACTATTACGATTCCTATACGACTCGTATTCGTATAGACGTGAGCCTCCGGAATACATGTCATAGAGTATTCACATTTGAAGGGTTGTTTTTTTTCTTTTTTTTTTAATATTTCTTATTATAGGTTTGGAGGCTAGTGAGTAGTGCTGGCTAATTTTGAATGAGTCTGAAATTGTCATCCATGTGTTGTACGTCTCATCCTAATGTCTGGTTGAAAAATTGAGTCAGAGAAAGATGACTGTCATCATATTTTTTAAGAAAAGTGATTCGAAGACATAAATATTGATTTAAATAATTCAAATTTTGATAGGTTATTATTGTAGTATTATCACAAAGATATATTTACAATTTTTGGGCTAGTTTACATGACAAAGGTACAAGCGTATCTCGGGTATCTCTTACATCCGTTTATGTTTGTAAACTTCTTGCTCGTATTCGCTCGTTAAAGAAATAAACTTGTACGTGAACGGTTCACAAACACTAATGAACACATACAGTGTTGACTAGAAAGAATGTTTTTTTTTAACATTCATATTCATATGTTAACTTTAAATATAACAAATTGCATGATGCTCATATATATTAATTTAATGATTAACTAGGATAGTGGCCCGTGTTACACACGGGTGGAAAAAATTTCAAGCGTCACATACACACACACACGTATATAGCTATCATAAGAATTCTTTACATTGTTTTCTACAAAACCACAAGATGTAGGAAAAAATATGTATAAATGGTGTGAATGAGAAACTATGTAAATATACATATAATTGAATTGCTAAATTAATAGTCATACTAAAAAAGGTAGCAAAAAATTAGTTATAAATAATTAATTGTAGTCAAAATCGGTTTTAAATCATTTGAAAGGAAATAGCAGGTTATGATTCTAGAAAGCATTAATTAGTGAGGTTATGATTTTACAAAATATAATTAGTGAATTATGTGGCAATTCTAGAGATGGAAACCTTGTAAACTTATGTGGATATCCTATTTGAAGACCATGTGGATATCTTGTTTTACTTTAATAATATAGTAAGAAGATTAGCATTATGATTAAAATTAATTGATTAATTATGTGAAAATTATAAGCATGGAAAGTGGATGACATGGAACATTAGGTGGATACCATAGGAGAAGGACAAGTGGACAAATTGGTTTTCCTTTAATATATTAGTTAGATGTAATAAAATCAAAGTAAATGTTAAGGCGTGTCTTGACAACCAATATATATTTATTCCTTTTGCTTTTGACACTTTTGGTTTCCTCGCACTTGAAGCTGTGGAGTTACTTACTCGTGTTCAGCGGGTCATGCATAGTAATGTTATGACTCGAATATCAGCAAATGCAGTTTTTAAAAGATTGGGTTTTACAATTTAAAAAGAGGTAGCGGCGCAGCTTGTTGCCCGCTTGCCTTGTGTAACTATGTAATCTAAACATTGAAATTTTTTATATTTAGGTTGGTTAAAAAAATGTTAAGTTATGAATTCAAAACTTTAAATGTTAAGTTTGACCAATGCTTGTGTATTATATATTGGTATAAATGCTAATTAACAGTAGGATTAAAATTAATTGATTAGTTATGTGAAAATTATAAGCATGGAAAGTGGATGACATGGAACATTAGGTGGACATCCTAGGAGGACAGCTGAACAAATTAGTTTTGATTTAATATATTAGTTAGATGATAATAATTTTGTTTAGATCTATATGTCATTAAAAAGCATTAAAAACCTTTAACAAACAAACACTAACAAGCATAAACCTTCAAACGAACACATTACTAAACGTTGTTCGTGTTTGTTCGTTTAGTTAATTAGACAAAATTTCTTGTTCATTTATTAAATATATAAGCATAAAGGAATTTCCTATCAAACAATTTACTGAACGTTCAGTTCATTTACAGCTCTAGATGGAAGTAGCATTTCTCATTAATAAAAAAAACTACATTCAAAACAATTCAATCTAAATAAAATTTTATTCCCAGAAAAGCTTATTTCAAATGTGAAATGACCTTTTTGGTCATCCACAGCTTCTCAATTCTCACCCTACACGTCAGTCAGCTACAACAAGATCACCGACATCCCCAACCAAATGATTGTGGGCCGTCTTAATTGCTTAGGTATTTTATACGGGTTTATCCAACGGCGTAACGCCACCGCCAACTGGTTTAACACAACCATACGGAGGCCTTAGGCGTCTTCAAATTATCTCTAGTTTCGGGAAAAACCCACTCACCTGAAGGCCCGCTGATGGTAAAACCCGGACGTTCTCAGGATCGAACTTGAAATCACAAAGATCTCAAGCTTCCTTCATTGAGCCTTCTATGTCCCAGGGGAGTATATTAGTTGGGGCCAGGAGTGGCCCGACCCCCTCCGTTTTTTTGCTCGTTAGTGTAAATTTATTATGTTCCGGCCGAAAATTTTATATAATGTAAATTTATCCGGCCGAAATTTTAAGCCTAGCCCCCTCTGGTTTATGATTTTTAAAAATACATATTGAAAAATTTAGGCTTGCTACCACTATACCATATTGGAAAGAATGAATTGCGGGTATTCTAACAAATTTAATAACTTTTTTTTATTTTATTTTTTGTATTATTATTATTATTATTATTATTTTCTTTTTTGATAAAAGTTGAAAAGAATTATTAAATAGAAGATAGTGGATTCTTACTTGGCAAGCACTAGTAAACAGTAATGTGGGGATTAAAAGATGAGTGTTACTTGGTTTGCTTAGATTTCATTTTCAAACTTTATGTGATAATTGTACTCGTGAGTTCAAACATGGATACTATTTAATTATTTATTGATAAAATAGTCTATTTCATAATAAATATAATAAAATATAAGGTCCAATGGTACTTCCCTTCATAAAGTTAAAAGATGTTAACTTGTGAGATATGTTAAATGCGACATATGCTAGACTCCATTCACACACAACATTACACACAATAATTTATGCTATATATTTGTATTTTAAAAAAGAATCCAAACTATTAATTAATGATTAATATTAATCTCAACTTTAACAGTGGTAATCTCATCTTTCAATTTTATTACAAATAATAATCCTAATATAACAAATCGTTAAATCTATTCTTAATACCTTCATAGGGCTGGCTTCGAGAAAGCAAAAAAATTTTAGGCCGAAACGAAAATTATTTTGGGCCGAAGGCGAATTTTTTTTGGGCCTTAATTAAAAGGAGTATTTGTTGGTTTTAAACAATTTAGTTTGATATGGACTTACTTGATTATAATTTAAATTGTATGAAAAACCTTTGTATAAACATATGATTAAACATATCTCAAATGAGACTAGAAACCAGAACCTTTTGGTTAGAGTAATACCCTTTGCGACTAGACCAAGCTAGTGGTTATGTAATTGAGTTTAAACCTAAATATACATATTGTTTTAATAAATACACATATAAATTTTTTTTAAAAATTCGGGCCTGTGGCCATCGACCACCTAGCGCCCTTAGGGCCGGCCCTGTACCTTCAAAGACTTTAAAAATGATCATCACCTACAAATAGAGGTGTATAAAGTCGGTTTTTTTTTTCAAACTGAACCGGTTTGCTCAAACCATAGTCCATACTGTTTTGACTCAAACCGCTTCGGTTTAGAAACCAGCTTAGGAACATGAAAGGTCAAACTAGTCCAAAACGATTCGCTTTAGAACCGGTTTGGTACTTCAGAATGGAAGCCGGTCCTGGAACCGACGGGCTGGATCGGTTTGGGACCTGGTTGGGTGGAACCGTTTTTTTACATCTCTACTTACAAATACACGTAAGTAGAGGTGTACAAAACAGGCTTTTTTCCCAAACCAAACCGGTTTGGTCAAAGCCTAGTCAAAACCAATTTGATGCAAGCCGGTTCGGTTTATAAGCAAGACCCCCTGGTCGGTTTGGTTTAGAACCGGTTTAAAACGGGTTTTTCTCAAACCAGTCCGGTTTTAAAACCAGTTTGGTAGTTTAAAAGAGGAACCGGTACCAAAACCGACGGTTTGGGTGAAACAGTTTTTCTTGTCAAACCGGTTTGGGTTGGTTTACAGTGAACCAGTCCCAAACCAGTTTTTTTTACACCTCTACACATAAGTATTTGTGATAAAGTTAAAGCCGCCGCTTAAGGCCCACTCCGATGGAGGCCCAAACTTTTCTAATATTTACACTTTTTAAATCAATAACCTTAATATATTCAGTCTGATCAACAAACATGTAACCCAACAAAATTTTAGCCCAATTAATATACATTTGGCCCAAAATATTTAACCCAAAAATAATTAACAATAATCGTATTATACATCTTGTATAGAAACAAACCGTCAACACTCATTCGATTAGAATTGAAGTGGTCGGCTAAGGGCAGACCAAGAGGGTAGTCGGGTCTCAACCGCCGTTGAGGGTCCGTAATCGAGAGAGGCCCGAAATTTATTTATTTTTTTATAAATATATATATAGGCCCATTATGTACTAGCATGGTAGATTGGCAATGTATAATCTTTATATATATTTTGTTGGGAACAAATTCTAACAATAACCTAGACACTCGTTCTTTGTATATATTAGAAACAATTTCTGAAAATCAGAGCCGGTTGGAGATTTAGGCAATCCGTGCGACCGGCCGTGGCACTTAATTTTTTGGGGCACAAATGTTTTTTATATCTATATTTTTTATATAATTTTTTAATTTTTTTATAAAATAGTTACAAATCTAAATCCTCTTATTAGATATTGAGCCCAATCTTTTTTACCCATAGCCCATTTGAGATGTTGAGCCTACAAGTCTTTTTAGTTCGTTACCTGTTAAGGCCTACGGGCCTTTTTATTTCAGCTCGGCCGAGACATTTAAATTCTCGGAGACGGCCCTGCTGAAAATAAATATCAAGAGATCATATAATTTAGAAAATTTATATTCTATAGCATTTACATTAGATAATATCAAGCAAAACTCTGAAGCCAGCGTGAGCCCGGTTAAGACAACATAGTGTGGCCAGCGTGAATGAGAGTGCGGTAGCCTAAATACAAGAGAGTCACTGTTTCTAAAATAAAAAGTGAATTCGTAATGCATTAGAGAACGAACACTCACATTCTCTCATTCACGTCACAAGTATCATTGCTCGTGCTCTTTCCTCGCCACATCCCTCTCTTTTCGCTTCCAAGTTCCAACGAAGCATTTGTTGACACCGCGAAGACATCATTTTGCTCCGAGTGAAACCTAACATTCTAAAGATATGAGGAAAGTTTTGCAAGTAACTTGTATTGTTAGTTGAGCCAAACAGTCATATACTGATTAGCAACTAATCCCACATGATTATCACTTATCAGCTAACTTAGGAATGTCTTCACAAAATTAAAATTTAATTTTATGTGCAAAAAATCATTTGGCATGCATATTCTACTACTACCACTATCACTGATTATTCTACAAATGGGGACAAAAAAAAGAGGGATGCGAATGATTTGTAGCAAAAAAAAAAATCATTCAAAAAAATAATAAAAAAATTTTTAAAAATCATAACTCAAAATAGAAAAAAACAAAAAATGTGAAAACACAATAATGTTTCCACCGTCTTCCTCGTTCACAAAAAAAAAAGACTCGAAAATTCACAATGTTAAAGAAAAGATCATTGTGTTTTTTGCTTATTTTCGTCATTGATTGTGTCTTTTTTCCTTGACATTGTGTCTTTTTGGGTATGTTTGGCAAAACTAGCCAGTGGCTGGTAGCTGGAAGCTGGTGACATGGTGGCTGGAAGCTAGTAGCTGTAGCTTTTAGATATATTTAGGTGTTAGGCAGAGTATCTGGAGCTTTTAATAAAATGTATAAAATGATCGAAATGGGCATAACTAAAAAAACATAATATTAAATGTATATATCTTGGAGGTTATTTAAGTAAATTTAAATACTAAAAGCTTGTAGCAGTTTCTAAACAATACTAGTAGGAGCTTCAAGCTTCAAGCTTTTTCCCTTAACCTAAAAGCTTCAACCAAACAAGACTTTTTATTATGTATGAGCTTTTTTTAAAGGCTTAAAGTTAGAAGCTCCTTGCCAAACATACCCTTTATTTTGGTATTGTGTTATATTACTTAGCATTGTGTTGTACTTTGTTTGGCATTGTGCTATATTTTACGACACATTGTGTCAGGCTGAATGCCCTTTGATAGCTATTTGACGATTAAAAATGAAGGTTTATCTTATTGGTATAATTTTGCCCAAAATGAGTAAGAGACTAAAAAACTTATGTGTTTATGGTGACTTAAAACATATGAGATGACTATAATAGCATAAGATATATAGATATTTTATAATTGATTACGCTAGCGATAACTTATACGCTCTTTTTGTATACATGTAAAATGGTTTAAAAAAATTATCTTTTCCCAATTGCATAAATGGTACAAGTGTATATAACAATGTGGAGGTCATGTAGGTGCTTTGTAGGGGTATGGTACTAAACCCGGCTTATGACCTTTATTTATTATGTCTGGCTTATTTTATTATATGGACTAATACAATATTATTGGGCTGAGGGGGTTTTGTGGAGGTAACCCTAACTGGGCTAGGCTCATTAGGGTACCATGATGGTGGCCATGAGGCTCCATATATAAGGAGGTCTCCATCTCCTTATTAAGGGTTGTTGTTGTTCTCAATAAGAGCCACCACCATAACCATTTTTGTGTCTGTAAACAAGAGATCCTCGAGATTTCTTAGCAGTCACCTCCACACCCCCAAAAGCCATTGCAGATCTGAGCGGAGAAGACGATCCGAGATTTGGTTAGATCTCAAGCTACCGGAGAAGAAGATCGAGTCGTGGTTCGTTCATCTCGAAGACCGGGAACATCGTCATGGATCAGGTCAGATTCATTTCATGCTTCTTCATTGGCGCCATCCGTGGGACCGGCAACGAGCTACCCTTCGATTTTCGTCTCGGTTCTCAGATCTGTTCATCCATTATTTCAGATCTGTGATTCATTTTTCTCCCAAGAAAAATCTAGATCTGGAAGTTTACAGAAAGATGCTTCAAGATTTGTTCTATTAAAGCTCAAAAAGATCCATATATCTAAAAGATGCTTCCAGATCTGTGCAAAAACGAAGCTGAAAAAGATTTGTAGATCCAAAAAAGAAACTACCTGATTCGGACGGTCAAGCCTCCGGATCTGTGATGGTTTTAAATTCTCTCCACTCCGAGCTTCAGATCTATTTTAGAGGAGGAATTTTTACACGATCCAAAAACTGAAAATTACAGATCTAACTTTCAATTTGTAGATCCAAAAATCTTTCAGATTTGTCTGCTTTATAAACAAGAAAAAAAAAATCAAACTATTAAGTCTAATATCTATCTTACCTCGCTCGCGCGAGACAAGACACACATTAGACTGGAGGGGCTTGAAGGGGTATGCACCCGCCTTAACATCGAGCGGGGCGGGTCAACCCACAAGATATAGACAAGAAGAGGCTTGAAATCAGGATGTCATGAAGACACAAAGCCAAAACCTATGCGCAAGCGCATGAAACATCTGCGCGTGGCGCATATCACATGCACACAACACACACATTTAGTGTGAGAATAAAGAGAAGACCTTGCGCATCCCCGAGATAGGCGCATAAAGGCCGCGCGTAAGCGACACACAACAAATGAGACAATAGTTTAATCCAAATCAGGATATGGACAACCATGATTGTACTCATCAGACAACCTTCCAGAAGACAACATGTGGGTTAGAGGACGACTCCATGCCTTTGGTTTTGTGTAGAAGACTCCGCCGCCATGCGTGAGCGCCCGCGGAAACCACCATGTGGGTCGTGCCTTTGGTTTTGCGCAGAAGACTTCGCCGCCATGCATGCGCGCCCGCGAGTCACCACTCCGCCGCCATGCAAGGGCACTGCGGAGGATCAAGATTCTGTTACCATGCATGCGTGCCACCGGAGATCAAGTCTCCGCTTCCATGCATACGCAGTGCCGAAGATCAAGACTTCGCCACTATGCATGTGCGCCCACGAGTCACCACTCAGCCGCCATGCATGCGCACTACCAAGGATCAAGCTTCCGCCGCCATGCATACGCGACCTTGGATCACCACTCCGCCTCCATGCATGCGCGCACCGCAGATCAACACTCCGACGCCATACAAGTGCGCTGCGGACAAACTCTCCCGGCCATGCATGCGCCGCATCGGAGGAACACCCCGACGCCATGCATGCGCAGTGCCGAGGGTCACTTACCGCGGGTCAACACCTGCGTGCCACCATGCATGCGCGCTGGCGGGTCCTCTCTCCGCCGCCATGCATGCGCAGTGCCGAGGGTTAAGACTCTATTGCCATGCATGCACGCCACCAGAGATCAAGTCTCTGCTTCCATGCATGCGCACTGCCGAGGATCAAGACTTTTCCGCGATGCATGCGCGCCCGCGAGTCACCACTCCGCCGCTATGCATGCGCACAGCCGCGGATCAACATTCCACCACCTATGGAAGATCCCGCGCACATGGAACGCAGCACAACTTAGAAAATGTTTCATGTAAAAGTTGTCAAGTTCGTAATCAAGGCTTTTTAAGCCATTATGAATAATGATACGCTCTATTTTTTCTTAACATGCGTTCTATTACCTTTTGCATACATGTTTCACACTTCCCTTTATTAATTTTGAGCAATATGACAACATTGTATTGACATCAAACTAAAAATAAAACGAAGTAAAACATACATGCGCGAGCTTCAAGCTCAGACGCGTTAACGAGTTTTAACTCTAAAACGTTAGGGCCTTAGCCCAATAATATGAGTCTTAGCTCAAATTACTCATAGCATCCATCCTACGTATTGCGCAGCTGGACCATAAAAATACCTAAGCACAACTAAGGCAAAGCGCGCTCAACCCTCCGCCATGCGTGCGCGCTCAACTCCCTCCATGCATGCGCGCTCAACTCCCGCCATGCATGCGTGCTCAACTCTCCGCCATAGCAGGTTGCATGCGCGCTCCCGGTGATTACTCTCCGCCATAGCGGGTTGCATGCGCGCTCCCAGCGATTTTACTCCGCCATAGCTGGTCGCATGCGAGCTCCCGGCGATTACTCTCCGCCATAACGGGTTGCATGCGCGCTCCCGGCGATTACTCTCCGCCATAGCGGGTTGCATGCGCGCTCCCGGCGATTACTCTCCGCCATAGCGGGTTGCATGCGCGCTCCCGGCGATTACTCTCCGCCATAGCGGGTTGCATGCGAGCTCCCGGCGATTACTCTCCGCCATAGCGGGTTGCATGCGCGCTCCCGGCGATTACTCTCCGCCATAGCGGGTTGCATGCGCGCTCCCGGCGATTACTCTCCGCCATAGCGGGTTGCATGCGCGCTCCCGGCGATTTTACTCCGCCATAGCTGGTCGCATGCGAGCTCCTGGCGATTTTACTCCGCCATAGCGGGTCGCATGCGCGCTTCCGGCGATTCTACCCCGCCATAGCGGGCCGCATGCGCACTCTCGACAATTTTACTCCGCCGCCATGCTTGTGCCCCGCGAATCAGCATTTTGCTGCCATGTATGCGCATCCGCGGGTCCTCAATACGCTGCCATGCATGCGCACCCGCGAATCCTCAATACGCTGCCATGCATGCGCACCCGCGAATCCTCACTACGCTGCCATGCTTGCGTGCCGTGAATCAACATTCTGCTGCCATGTATGCGCATCCGCGGGTCCTCAATACGCTGCCATGCATGCGCACCCGCGAATCCTCACTACGCTGCCATGCTTGCGCGCCGTGGATCAACATTCTGCTGCCATGTATGCGCATCCGCGGATCTTTAGTATGCCGCCATGCATGCGCGCCGCGAATCAGCATTCTGCTGCCATGTATGCGCATCCGCGGGTCCTCAATACGCGCCATACTTAAAGGTTGGGAATCCTCATAAACCCATACGGCTACGCGCCACACTTAAAGGTTGGGAATCCTCATAAACCCATACGGCTACGCGTCACACTTAAAGGTTGGGAATCCTCATAAACCCATACGGCTACGCGCCACACTTAAAGGTTGGGAATCCTCATAAACCCATACGGCTACGCGCCACACTTAAAGGTTGGGAATCCTCATAAACCCATACGGCTACGCGCCACACTTAAAGGTTGGGAATCCTTATAAACCCACATGGCCACGCGCCAAACATAAAGGTCGGGAGCCTAATAATATCCCACAAGGCCACGCGCCAAACATAATGGTCGGGAGCCTAATAATATCCCAAACGGCCACGCGCCAACGTAGGTTGGGCACACCTCATAATTTTCCCGAGGCTGGGAACCTTGTAATACATCCACTTTTAGTTGATATGTTTTTGCAGGTTCGGCTACGAGTGGCACAAGCACCTATGACATTGTTATTATTATCTGGCCGTTTGTGACTCCATTATTATTTTGAAGACAAGCCGGGATAGTCATCCTGCGTAGAAGAGGCCCTTGTGGGCCAGTCATTATCATCATATTATAGCTCATAAGCCGCAACTCGCGCATGCTTCATTATTTTATAGCTCGTAAGTCGCCTCGCGCGCAAGCTTCATTATTTTTATAGCTCGTAAGCTGCCTCGCGCGCAAGTTGCATTACATTATTATCAAGATGCGCGCTCTATCTTTTATCAGGCCCCGCGCCACTATTGTTATGATGCGTGCTATATCTTATTCATGCCAGTGCACCATTATTATCATAAGGATCACAACATGTCACCATCATGGAGAAAACCTCTCAAAACTAAAAGACAATAAAGACAAGGCCGAAGAAAGGGGAAAAAAACCGCCTCATATCCTAACACACCTTATGAAGTCCAGCGCTCCACCTAAACGCTTGCACGCCTAGGAGCAACACTTGACTTGGGGGGCTTGTAGGGGTATGGTACTAAACCCGGCTTATGACCTTTATTTATTATGTCTGGCTTATTTTATTATATGGACTAATACAATATTATTGGGCTGATGGGGTTTTGTGGAGGTAACCCTAACTGGGCTAGGCCCATTAGGGTACCATGATGATGGCCATAAGGCTCCCTATATAAGGAGGTCTCCACCTCCTTATTAAGGGTTGTTGTTGTTCTCAATAAGAGCCACCACCATAACCATTTTTGTGTCTGTAAACAAGAGATCCTCGAGATTTCTTAGCAGTCACCTCCACACCCCCAAAAGCCATTGCAGATATGAGCGGAGAAGACGATCCAGATCTCAAGCTACCGGAGAAGAAGATCGAGTCGTGGTTCGTTCATCTCGAAGACCGGGGAACATCGTCATGGATCAGGTCAGATTCATTTCATGCTTCTTCATTAACAAAATAATAGTCGCTTTAATTAAATATGCAGCTAAAAACTGCAAAAAACAGAGGTCAGTTTTGGTGACAAGGATAAGGATAACGTTAAAGGATTGATGAGACGTGGCAGGCGACAACGCATTAAAATTTAAAACCCTACACACAATAATGAAAAACAAAAGGTCGGGACCCGACCCTACCTTACCCATGGGTATGGACCGGGCTTTGGGTTTCTCCCTGGAGCTGTACCCAGAACCGACCCGGACCTGGTGGAACCGGTTTCACCAATACCCGGTCAAAACCCGACCCTCCCTACCCGAAACCCGAAAAAACCCAGTCAAATACCCGACTATACCCGAACCTGGTTTTGACTCTTGTTGACCATACCCGGTTCCGGTTTCTAAAAGTACCTGGTTTGTGCACCTCTACCCATGCATGGAAGAGGGCAAACCTAAGAATGCGGACAGACAAACAATAACCAATAACAGTCAAAAACCTAGAGCCAAGATTAAATGCGTAGAGCGGACATATGGAAGCACCAAGAGATGTCTTCATCAAACCAAGGTCACTACCTCACAACCCGATTCACACATTATCGTATAAGTACATTGCGCTACCTGGACTAAGACGGGTATAAACCTAGTTAAACATACAAACCATTATAAAAAACAAGTTTTTATAAAACTATTTATAATAATAATAATAACAATAACAACAACAAATCCCAAAACTAATAGCCAAAAAAATGAAGTTCCATTAAAAAAAATAACCAATTTATAAATAACTGGAATTTAATACATACATTGACTGATACACACAATAACAAGCTTTCAAACTGTTGATGCAATATCCCTGTTTGATCTGTTGTATTTCATGTGGCTCTTAACCAGCTGACCGGCTGCTATTGCAGACATCAACGACAGCTCACCGGCTAGCACCGAACCAGCCACCACTGTTGCCAACAACCGAGCGTTTGACCCTGGTGACTCTCGGTTTGAACCCTTGGCTCCAAGTAGGTTCAAGCATGCTGACTGTGAGGCTAGTTGTGTACCGCCTCCAACTGTACCAACCTAAAACAAATAGGTAACCAAAAACGGTTAATAGTGTTTTAAACGAGCGTGTTTATGAACCACGAAAAGATGCATAATCGTCCTAGCCGAAGCAAAAAGGGCCGGCTTGAGATCCAAATTTGGTTTTGAAGGTTTGGCAGTTTACAGATTCGGTTTTGACATTTCGAACCGTTCATTTAACTTAAAAAATACAATTTTGGTCCTTAAGGTTTCCTAAGGACAAAAATTACAGAAATCATCTTTTACGTTTAGAGTTTGTCAGATTTCGTTACCAAGAAACGAGCAATTTAGTAGTAAATCACATGCCAGTTACTTAAAAGAACGAAATCCATGAAAACCCTAAACGTAAAGATGATTTCCGTAATTTCTACAGTTATTTTGAAAACTTGAATACAAACTAATGTTTTGAAAATAATTAAAAATATATGTTCAAACTGCTATAAACCGATAAAACCAGACGTTTATTTGTGTCATTCTTCAAAACCGTTGTTAGCATTTTATTTTGACCGAACCAAAACTTTTTGTCAAAACTGGACGTGAAGTCGTGAACAGCCCTACACTTTTAACCCTTTTGATAACTTTTTTTCTTGATGCTTAACTTTAAAAATAGTTTTAGGACAGCCAACATCAAACTGCTTATTATTCAAATAAGCAGTTTTAATAAGCCATCCCAAACGCCCCCCTTAATATCACATAACTTTAAAAATAGTTTTAGGACAGCCAAAATCAAACTGCTTATTATTCAAAAAAGCAGTTTTAATAAGCCATCCCAAACGCCGCCCTTAATATCACATAACTCAATTTGAAAGCCAACATCGAAACCAACAGACAAACGCACCTAGGGGTGGCAAATGTGACCCATGGGTTGAATGGGTTGTATTAAAATTGTATTGAGTCAGAATGGGTCAAACTAAAAAAGAAAACGATTGAAATGGGTTGACATTTATTGAGTTTTTTTTAATGGAACGAGAAAAACAGAGGAAACTTTTTAGTTTTTTACTTTTTAAGCGTTTGATTTATATTTCGAGTTATGATTTTTTAATTATTTTTTTTGAATTTTTTAATGAGGGGTTTTAAAAAGTAAAAAAACTAAAAAGTTTCATATGTTTTTCTTGTTCCATTAAAAAAATGTCAACCCATTTTGGCCCGTTTCAATCATTTTCTTTTTCTAGTTTGGCCCATTCTGACCCATTATCTACATTTTAATACAACCCATGGGTCACATTTGCCACCCCTAAACGCACCTAATCCCCTATACGAGAACTGAAGATAAAAAGGCTATTAAGATAGAATAAGCATGGATACCTCGATTGAAGGCATGGTGACGGATACATGCAAATCTTTTCCATTATTAACAGCTTCCATCATGGTTATGCAATGAGAGCTCTCAATGTTTTGGGCGGGATCTTGACCGGTGGCTATAAAGACTGCAGAGACAATGTTGGCGGCATGAGCGTTAAAGCCACCAAGGGCACCCGCGACTGCCGAACCCGTAAGGTTTTTAAGCATGTTAAGTTCTACAAGTGCAGGCACTGTGGTTTTAAGCACTTTTTTTACAACATCTTCGGTTACGACCGCCTCACAAACAACAGACTTCCCTCGCCCTTCGATCCAGTTAACCGCTGCTGGTTTTTTATCTGAGCAAAAGTTTCCTGTTTGACCAAAAAACATGAGTCAGTTTGCCAGCTAATAACAATAATTGAAACCAAAAGAAATGGTCCCAAATGAACCTAACTTGTCAATCAATCACTCATACACTTCATAAGGTAATTGGCCAGATCATTTTTTGTCAAAAACATGTGGGTGAACTTGACCCACAAACAAGTTTGGTAGAATATATCTATATATATCTACACACACACACACACACATATATATATATATATGTGTGTCCTTTTAAATTTTGTAATATAATATTTACCCTTCCAACATAGTACACAAATAAGCACAATAATTAATCAAAGATGACATTATATGTTGATACATGTTATAAGCAACTGATTTAGTGATTTTATTCTATTTACAATAAAATGTGAAAATATGTTGTTTCTAATGTTTTAAATATAATTACAAAAACTATATAATTACAACAATGATTTGTTTTCTTAATAAAGTTGTTTTGAGAGGTTTGTATGCACAAGAAAAACAATTTAGAGGGCTTTCAACCCGATTTTGTTTTAATTTATTTTCTTGATTTTACAACGGTACAACCCATTAGGAATAAAACATAACCCACATCAACAGATTTTAATACATATGAGTGTCCGAATATTTGGCTAAAAATAAGTAAATTTTGATTATATTCAAATGAACTTTAATCAGTTATATCTGTAAATAAACATGCTATTTACTAGAATTTTCATGATTTTATTCTTATCTTGACCATTTAAAAAGCCAGATATTCGACCGAGGTATTGAATGACGTATGCAAAGAGATAATATTATGGTATAAAAATAAAAAAAGACAAGTAGATTGCACATTTGCACATTTTCAGATATCTTCATATCCCATTTTATCTGATCAATAAACTTTTATATCAAATTCCCCAAGAAAATTGCCATTTCATTATGCATTGAAAAATTATGCTTCCTGTACACCAAATCCTACTTTCTAAAAAAATATGATAAAGAGTAACCGAGACTTACCAGATATACCAATCACGTCCATGTCCGGGAAATCATTTTGAAGAAAATCCAACACGTTTTGTACACCCTTTGAAACCATGTTCATCCCCATTGCATCACCCGTGCTGCAAGTAAATCTAATATATAGATTCTTCCCAGCAATTGAGCATCGAATATTTTGGAGCCGTGCGAATCTACTTGATCTGTTTATAATGTAACATCAATCAGAAACCGCAAAATACAAATACCAGACCTATCAACATCATATATGCATACATGTGTGCGCCACTGCCGTCACATGCTAGCTTTAAATGACTGACTACCATCACCTCAAATAATTAGTGTTCATGCATTGTCACCTCAACATATCACAATGTTTCAAAAATGATATGTAAATGAGTATTTAATCATTTAATTTAATCATTTAAGCCTCAAAGGCATACACTGAGACTTATGTTAGAACTCATATTTTGAGCTTTTTCTAACACTAAATTTACCATAATTAAAAGTCTTTTTAACCATCTTATGTAGTCGAATGCAAACTTAACCATACAAAATTCAATGCATGTTTGTTTGCTTAAAATAAGAACCATTCGATAAACAAAATCTTACCGGTAGGTCTGTAACCAAGTTTCTCATGTGTTCTTTTAACTTGCAAGTTAAGTTGTTTTCTTTACATAACATTTTTTTCTTTCTAGCAACTTAAATTTCAAGTTAACTTGGAAAATACAATCACTAAATGGGTCCTTATTTTAAGGCCTTATAGCTTATAACTTATGGGTTAAAGTTGGGAAAGTTAGGTTTTGTAAGTGTATAAGGTATGAGTTATAAATGTATAAGGTATAAGTCACAACTTTGTAAGTTATAACTTATGCCTTAAATAAGTTATAAGGAGGTAAAATAAGGAATCCCAAACACAAATAGTATAAATGTAACATATGTAATAGCCCAAGTAAATCGCTTTAAAGATATTGTTCACTTTACTCCTGATGGTTGCCCATCGGGGTACTCCCGGTTCGTTTTCACCTAACTAATTACTCACCCAAGCAAAATGCATCATGGTATATTCATCATATATCCCATTATTACTTAGAAGTAACAAATTCTCAGACTACAAGTATCTAAGAGTAAACCTTACTTATTGAAAACGACGCTCAGCGTATCGAAATTAACCGCATCCTCCAAAAAGAACTTCAGCTGCGAAGCCCTCTCCGACGTGGCAAACCTAACAACCGGCGCTCTCGTCATCCCATCCTTCAACAAAATCACCGTAGCACCACCCGAAGAGAAAATCGCCTTACACCCTCGATTCGCACTCGCAACCAAACACCCCTCCGTCGTCGCCATCGGCACCATATACTCACAACCATTCAATAACAAAGGGCCAGCTATCCCTACAGGCAACTGCACATAACCTACAGGCATCTCACAACACTGTCCTAAAATCGCTTCGTAATCGAAGCCGTCTAAAGGCAACCCTACCAACGACCTCCCAGTCGCCCGTTCCAACGCCCGGCGCCGAACCGACGCTGCTCGAAAGCAGTCGCCGAGCTTCGACTCGAGCGAGTACGACGGGACAGATCCGCGAACGACCTCGTTCACGATCTGCTCGTCGTCCTCACTCAACAAGTAACTGTAATTCGGATCTTTCGTATTAATAATGTAATTCGGATCTTTCATATTAATAAAATCTTTCGATTGCTCCGCCACGGTATCGAAACTATCGTCCACCTCGTCACAATCATCGCCACGAGGAGACGTGGCGATGAACGACTGGACGAAATCGATACCGAAAAAGCCAAGTAAATAAATAAACGAAGCGATAAGCGAGACAATGGCTGCCAGCTCGGATAACGTGACCACGTGGAGCGGCGTAGATGAGCGGATCTTATCACGCCAGCGATGAAGAAGATAATAAGCCACGGAGAAGAACAGAGTGAAGAAAATGCCGTTGGTTAAATACAACGGAAGCGGTAACGCATCGGAAGCTTTAGGGACCGGTGACGTTGACCGGTCAACGGCGGATTTGGTGGAGGAGGATGACGGAGGCCTTGTTGGGAGTTTACGGCGGAGATCCATTGGGTGTGTTGGTGCTAAAATGCGCCGATGTGGTGTTATGAAGGTAGGAGTGGCGGTTGGTGGTGTATAAATAGGAAAAAGTGTGAGGGTTGATGCTAAAATGCGCTGTACCGTGTGTTTGGACAGATGGACGTGTCACTATCATTAGGCTGATAGGGTACACATGGTGTGCACCCACCCACCTGCTATTGTTAACCAGAAGTTTGTTTCTGAGTGTTGGCACGGGTGTCGTTTTAACCAATTATATATTATTTTTATTTATTTTTGAACGGGGCGGGCGAGTACGAATCGATTCGGTTATTAGACTTAATCATGTACTTATACAGTCAATCAGTTTTTGTAATTTATTATGTTTATTTGATTATATTTTTGGTTCGGTTCGGTTCGGTTAATAATCAAAATCAAAATCAAATTTAGGCAGTTTTTACTAAAAAAATAAATGAAACGGGTGGATAGATTCGTCAAAGAATGTATAAAGAAGAGAAATGGAGAGGTATAACTGTGTAAGTACATGAAATTTGTGGTATAAAATATGAAATTAAGGAATAAAAGCTAGATATATGTGAAAATATGAAGGGTTTGGTAAGGTTAATCGAGGGTACAAAGAATAGTTGATAACCGATTTTGGTTAGTTTTGATTTCGTTAGTTTTAGATTTAGGGTGTGTTTGGGATTCCTTGTTTTCCTCTATTTTTGGCTTATGAAGGTTCAATAAGTCCGTTTTATGTTTAAAAAGTGTTTGGGAACACATAAACACTTTTACTTTTCTCCTTATCAACAAGGCTAAAAAGGGGGTTTCAATAAGTTGGTATATGGTAACTTATCAACTTATAGGTTTGGAATACCCATTCTACCTAGCTCTCTCTAACCATTACACTCTTACATCAATAAGCTAAACCAAACATTTTTTAAAGAACAACTTATTAACTTATTGGCTCATAAGTTAATCCAAACACTTTTTTAAAAACTCCTTCTTAGAGAGTCATAAGTCCTTTTCAACTTATCACAAAAAGGCCTTTTCAACTTAAATAAGGAATCCTAAACACACCCTTAATCGAAAGAATCATTCGGTGTTTGGTTAATCTATTATGTTTATTTGATTATATTTTTGGTTCGGTTCGGTTATTGCTAAACGGTCTAACCCTTTTTCTAAAGCTCGAGTTCAGCTCGGAGATGCCTTTTTGAGCTTTGAAATTAAAACATAATTAAACTTAAAAATTGCATTACATAATTAAACTTAAAAATACGTTAGCTCGAGCATGGCTAAGGAATCGAAACATAACTAAGGCTTGAGCTCGTTAAGGAGTTAAAATATAAAAATACACTAGACTCATTAAGGTTCGACAAGCCTAAACCATCTTCATGGCTTAGGTTTGGTTGGATAACTAAACGAACTTTATCTGGGGCATGACTCGTTTCAAACTTTTTATGATATAAAACTTTTTTTTTAATGGCTGAGAATCTCACGTGTAAACATATTATGTTCAGGGCTATGTCCAAGGTCGACTACTTGACCGCTGTGAGACCTAACTTTAACTTTAATAAGCTCGTTATATATCACAAGTCTAAAAATGTGTAACTTTTTTTAGTTCCCAGTGGGTTTTTTGGTTTTGATTATCGTTCAGATTACGTGAACTAAACCGAACCAGATCAAAATGGTTAAAATCGGTTTTTAATTTGACTCGACTTTTAACAGGAAAAAGTAAAAAATGATAATAAGATGATGTTCATGGATTCATGGTTCCTCGTGTCCTTTGATTCGCTTTTATTACTTTTGTGACGGATCACATGTTAAATTGATTGCACTTTTTCTATAAATATGTAAGTTGTAACATCCTATTTTCCCACTATTTTTATTTCATAAAATAATTGTTAGGTGTAATATACTTTTAAATTCCACTAATCATTTATAATAATAAAGATTATAATGGCTGTGTCCCTTAATTATTCAAATGTACAATTAGTTATCTATTTGGTATTTTAAAAGTTATCAATTTAATCATAACATGTTAAATTAACCTTGCTCACAACTTAGTTTCAAAACTAGCCATGCTTTTAAAAATCTTGAAAATGACTTTTTGAGGTTTTTTTTGTTTTTTTCAAAATCAACCACTCAATGATATTTTTTTAAAGTTAGTTTGTGCCTCTCATATGAAGATATTTTATATTTTCACTCACTGTTAATAAATATATACTAAAATAATATTTGTGCTATAATATTAATATTATATTTAGAGTGTCGTGAAGGTTAAAATAATACGATAGTTTTTTTTTTAAAGTTTAGGTTTTATTTGGTATGGAGTAATGATATCAACGAGGGAATGAAACAGACAAAAAAAGTGTTGGTGGTGGTAAGGCATTGGGGTGGGGGTAGTGGCGGTGATAGTGACAGTGGTAGCAGCGACGACGATGGTTGTGTCGAGAAAGTAGGGTGTGGTGGTGGCGACGATGGCGGATATGATGGTTAGATGGTGATGTCGAGAAAGTAGTTTGAAAGATTATATGAAATGGAAAAAGAAAAAGAAAAAAAAAAGATGGTACAGATGAATGTTTTGATTTGTTTATGTGAAATAGTTTTCTTGTGTATTTGTTGATTCAATAGCGTTTGACTAATCAAATTGTTTTTTTTCATTTTTCACAAGTGTTCGTTTCATTTCATATATCATTTTTGCGTATCAGGTAATGTTTGTATCAAGCCTTATCAAATGGTGATATGGACTATTTAATTTTTATGCAACTAATTTCATATAATAATATATAAATTTTGTTTATATTTTAAATTAGAATTTATGTATCTATTTATGTACGATGACAATCGATTAGTGTAGAGATTCAGTCATCTCGTCTAAAGACTAAACCCATGTTTTTGGTCTGGTCGTTTACCCCTTTGTCGGTAACTTAATCTATATCTATATCTATATTTTACATATAAACATATTTGATGGACAAGATTGTAATTTACCCCTTTAAGACGCCCTTAAACGAGACGCCGCTAAAATTTAATTCACGGCGTCTTACAATTCATCTCCGGCGATAAGTTACAATTCATATCCGGTTAGCATTCAATTGCAATCAATGTGGAATCAATTGAATTGAACGCTTATGTAATTGATTGAATTTATTTTGCAATCATAATACTTGATTGATGAATTGAACGATCCGTTATCAAATCAATCTCATCCACCGCTGCTTAATTTCAATCAGGCACGATGGCAGAGTGAGATCAACCGATGATGGTGGAGTGAGGTTACGACTGTGATGTAGAGCCTATAAGCCCAGCAGAAGCCATTATGGACACACCAGGTACATTATCGAATTTTAGGTTTCGGATTTCTAATAGTTTTGTTCCATGAGACAGATCACCGGTTAAAGTCACTGAGGTAAAATTTGCCTTTAGTTATCATGCAAATTAAGTGTTTTGTTATATATTCATGGATCAAATCATAATATTCTTCTAATTACATTTTTTTAGTGTTATTGTCAGCAAATCCATACAACTAGACATGTTAATACAAACTCATTTCTTGTCACATTTACATGTTGGAAGTTTTATAACTTACTTTTTATGTTGCATTTCATAAATAATGGTTGTAGTGAATTTACACTTATCACATCTTTCATGTTATAGTTCTCTTGTTGTTCATGATAATAAACTACCACCAAATGCCATCCTGTTTCCTGGTAATTATACACCAATTTACCCCAATTTTTAGTTTGTTTTTTTACTATTCTTTTGTGTATATGAGTTTTATTTTGTTTGTTTTTCTTTATGTAGCTGTTGGGTAGTATTTGGTGTTTTTTTTATGGCTACAACCTTAAGAATGAATGCCACCTATCACCAACTCCATTTTCAGACACAAGACAACGCAGTTGCAGCTAATGATCTTCTTAGTCTCATGCATAAGACAATGGAGTTGCAGCTAACGGTCTCCTCGGTCATACAAGTTGTGGTTGAAAATGCCACCTTCGGTAATACCTGCTATTTTGAATGTATTCTTGCAAGTTTCCTATGGTTCTATTAAAAACTAAAACCAAAATGACACAAAAAGACTTAAGAAAATCAAACCCAAAACGAAACCAAAAGCCGAATAAACTGAAACCAAACTGAAATTAAAATAAAAAACCGAAATGGAACTTATAATCCGAACCCAAAAACCATAAAAACTGAAACCGAACCAAAACCAACAACTAAAAAATTTACACTGAAACAAAACCAAGCACTAAAGCAGCCTAAATAAAAAACCGAGCAAACTGAAACCTAAACGAAAAGAAACAAAAAACAAAATACGAAATCTGAAAAAACTAAAACTGTAACGCATCAAAAAACCAAAATAATAAAAACCCGAACCAAAATAATACCGAAACTGAAACCATAAACCAGATAAACTAAACTCAAACTGAAACTGAAACAAAAAACTGAAACAGAACTTACAATCCGAATGTTTTTAAACTAATTAAATTTTCCTGGAAATATGCTTTTATGTTTTTAGAATGAAGTTCAATTCAGTAATTTTTTTGTGTGTATATAAGTATGAATAATATTTTATGATTTGTTTGTGGAATTACTCTAGTTATACTAACAATTACGTTAGTTATAACAATAGTAATTACTATTCTTATAACTATAACAATCACACTGCAATGATACTTACTTTAGTTACACTTTAACTAAATTTGATATATTTATCGGTTACCACCGTGCCTTTTTTTCTTCACTTTGTATATTTTCACAATAAATTATGCGTACATGATCCCACTCATATGACATAATTTATTTCTATATAAAACAAGTAAAATTATCCTGTGTGTTGCGGGGAGGGGGGTCGGTATCAATACGGTAACGACACTTGGTATGGCAACCGGAAAAGAAAACCCAAACAATAAAGTCATGATATGCTCAAAAGGATGTTAGCATGTGTTTTACATCAAAATCGAAAAGAAACTAAATATCAATAAACGATTTGATGGTTAGTGTTTTTGTATACTTATAAATATTGATACATATCTACCTATTCTAATAAAGTAAATAAATAGGGACACTTGTCATGTTTTGGTTAATTCTCATAATTTTTTCCCTCCAAAATTAATATACCCTAATATATGTAATAAATCAATAATTGTTCACTTTCCTTTTACACTATATTTATATAATATCTATATATTTTTATAAATATAAATATTAACATATTATTTTATTATATATTTCAAAAAACTTGGTGAATTCCAAAAATCAACAACAAATCATGTTTCTCAAATGAAAATTGTTTTGGGTTTTTTGTGGAAGTTAAATTTGATTTTATGGGTCAAAAGTTAGTAAATAGATTGTTTGGTACAAGTTAACTACATTTAGGTCAAATTTTGTTATGGGTCAAAAATGAAAATTTTGAGTATTTTTAAAAGTTTGAGAATGCAAAATAGATTTATCATCAAATTTGTTATGTGTTCAAAGTGTTGACTTTAAAATGTCAAAAGTATGAAAGTTATAATTTTAAACATGATTCGGGTTTCAAGTTTATTTTTAAGGGCATTTTTTGAAATAATTAAAAGGTATGGGATTTGACAAATTGACTATTTTTCCCTCAACTATTAAAACTTAATAAAAGATTGTGAACACTTTCGACATGCCACCCCCATGCCTATCAATGCTTCTAACTTTTATCAAATTTGAATTATTTATGTTAACATTAATTTTCCTTCAATGGTGATCAGAACGTTGTATGGGAAGCATGTCATGCAAAACTATGCTCAAATGAAACAAAATATTCACAAAATTGAATGGGTTAACATGCTATTTTTTATGTTGTCATTATGACAAAGTCGAGAAGCTCTCTGAAACTTATCAAAAATTTTTTTATGGTGCAGCTCATAAAAACATAGTTCTTGAAGAACATCCATTGTTACAATTTAATATCCTACTTTCTTTTGATGGGTAGTCAATTGATAAATATATCAATAAAGATAATGCCTCTTTTGTATTTAGGCTGAGTGGTTAGAACTACTATCGTATGAGAAGTCTTATTTTCGAAATTGGTTCATAACCAAAATTCTTTCAATTATACATATATGACACCGAGAATGAATTTTTCAATAGAAAGAAGCATTCTCGGGTACGATTTTGCACGGACATTTTTTTTATTAAGTTCATTTAAAAAAACATTTTGTGATATAAATAAAATCAATTTATGTACACATTGTATAGATACAAGCATAGATGTAATACATTTTTTTTATATACGTCATGTAATTATTTGTTTTACTTATAATTTTATAATTTGAATTATCCCGTGTGTAACACGAGCTCTAAAACTACTGAACTTAATATATGAAAAAATTAAAGAAAGTAACTAAATTGGCTTAGTAGAAGTTTTGGTGCCAAAACTTTTAAAACAAATAAACTACGGTGAGAAGGGTCATAGAATGCAAAATGCACAAAACTTTTGTAGCAAAATTTGGAATAAGAAATGTATAGTGGCAAATTTCTAAAGAAAACAACTTTATCACTTGCCCTTTTAATATATATCATTTTGTATCCTCAGATATCATTTTGTATCTTCAAACATCATTTTTTGTCTATACAACTTGTATGGGTCAGAGTCTTGTCAGTTTGTGTCGGAACTTGTCGGTTTTTATTTATGATGCCTCGTATAGCTCTATGTGAGCCGTATGGATACTTTATATAATTAATTGAAAGTTTTTATACAGTCGTATAGACTCTATACAAGTCGTATAGGTTTTATGTTGTATTAGGCTCTATACGAGCTGTTAAAGACATATATGGCTCGTATAGGGTTATACGGGCTATATAGGAACCCTATACGAGCCGTATAGGCTGCAAAAAAAATTGTTTCTTTGTCCCCTTAGTACACTCTTACACTTTAATGTCATGTCTCTATTTATTTGGTCGATATTTTGCATGAGACTTAAAAGTGCCGTATAGGGTTATAAGAGCCGTTGAAAACACTCTCTTACACTCTCAAGTCTCAATCTCATTACACCAACCATGTCTCTTGTAAAGCATGTTATCCTCATTGAATGCGACATTTCTCTTGATGTCTCATGCAAAATATCGACCAAAGAAGTAAAGACATGACATTAAAGTCTCATGTAAATGCTGAGCCACACAATGAAGACTCATGAAACCATGCACAACACTTGTGAAAATCGTGCATTGTATACTAACCACACACAACCGGTGGTTGTCGACTATGAAGCAGTTTTGCCACACCCTGGTTAGCAAGTCCGGAAGGAGCTTTTAGGTTTCATGACATTAACCCGGGGTGGCAACTACGAACAAAATGCTTTTAATTTTATTAAAAATAAAACAGGATATATTGAGTTATAGTCTCATCTATTGTAGAAAAGCAGGTATTTATTTAGTTAAACGGCTTTCTCTCTATGATAAGCATACACTTGAACGTGAAATAGTGAATATTGGATTGGTCAGTGACCCGTCAGTAATCAAAATAACTATTAATAAAAAATATATAACTTATAATTTTTAGATAACAGTTGTCGATTTTTGTATGGTGACGTGTGTGAAGATTTAGTCCACTAAAAGACTTAAATCCCACGTTTTTTGTCAAGCTCTGTGTGTGTGACTCTGTGCCTGTTTGGCGTCTTGTCATCTTAATGTTTTATGGATTTAGAAAACTTTTCTAGACTAAGAAAAATCTTTATTGATTTGCGACGGCTAGTGTAAAACCGTTATTTGCGACGGCTAGTGTAAAACCGTTATTTGCACATTCGTTTCATTTAAAACATGAAATCACCATCCTCATCATCACTGTCCTTCATTTAACGTCCTCTCTTTCGTAGTGAGTAACTTTCGTGAACCATTATAAAAACCAGGGACTTAAACTGTGCCAAGTATCACCAATGCCACACCATCGCCATTGACCACTAACACTGGAAAGGCTCATATAGAAAAGAAATAAATAAAAGAAGATAAACATAGAAAACAACAACTAAGTTAAAGTAAGAACGAAAAGTAGACGTAAAAAGGTGAACCAAGTACGCAAAAACACATAAAACATAGAAAACAATAATTAAATTAATATAGGACCCGCGGGTTGTGGAGGAGCCGTTAAACGGGAAAAATATGTGTAAACGCGTTGAACCACACACCTACGTTGTCAATGGCGAAGCTTACTTAGGGCCGGGGGAGACCCCCCCCCCCCCCCCGGTTTTTTCGCGTAGTAGTGTAAATTTACCCGTTTTCATCCAAAATTTTTTATGTGTAGTGTAAATTTAGGTGTTTTCGGCCAAAAATTTGAGTCCGCCCCCCCTGGTGTCTTAATCCAAGCTTCGCCACTGTACGTTGTGGCATTTTAACACGCAAAATTTTGACCTAAATGTAAAACGAATAATTTGTAAAAGATGAAAAGTATATAGACCAAAGTTGAAGGTGAAATAAGTTAAGCTTAAATTGTAAAAGATATACAAGTATGATGGTTAAAAAGTAAAAAGTTTTAAGTAAAAATGAAAAGAACTAAAAGTAAGTACAATCATTTAAGCATACGTTACAACTATCTATGCAACCTTAAGTTGCTAATTGTGTGTGTGTGTATAAATAATTATGAACCTCTCATAAGACTGAGTCTAAATTAGTCGCCATCCTCACATCTCTTTGGGTGAATCCTGAGTACTTTTAAATTTTAGCTGATTTTTTCATCATAATCATCATCTACTAAGATTAAACGAACAATATCATGAAAGCTTTTGTTGAGGTCACATGTTTGACACACTCCCTTCAAAAAATATTCACCAACTCACAAACTTATTTTACAGGATACAACAGCAAGAAGCACTTTGTTGTAATGCCGGAGTTAACCACCAAGCATATAATTCATCAATATGTTGGATATAATTCATCAATATGTTGGAAAATGATGTGTGTTTTTTTGTGTTCTAGCCTCCTTTAGCTTAGTTTTATAGTCAAATAAATGTGAAGAAATCTTCAACTCATTTTGTTCATTTTCAACATTGTAATTAAATTTTATTAATTGTTTTTAAAATCAATTTAATTGGTTTAATGATGAGTTAATCCATGCTCAATTATTTGACTAAAATTTTGTTATTTTATTTTTCTTTTTATATCAAACTAGGTTATTAACCCGTGCACGACACGGGCGGACGTATAGAAATCGTCTAACAAACATATATAATTTTATATTATATTGTAACTTGTAATATGTTTTATAGTACGACAACATGATATTTAGTTGTAAATAATACTGGTATGAAAGGAAATTATTGTCAGACATAAAGATAAACCAAAATAATATACGAAGTATAATGTTTAGAAACACAATTAAAAGTTAAAAATTTAAAATTCATAAACTAATAAGTGTGTAGTAAGCGTAAAGCAAGGCATGTGTCTACCATGAGTTCATATTCATATTCAACCAGGAAATCAAAGAGACGTTTGATAAGAAAAATTGACTAAGGCTCAACGGACTACATATTTAACCAACATGAATTAAAAATTTGTTATAAACATCACACCTTATAGTTGATAAATAATCCATTTTCATTACTCATGGTTTTTGTGAGTATAAAAATTTTTTTGTTGATTAACAAATAGTAGATAACATGTTGAGTACAAATTATCGAGGTGATCACTATATTACTTCAATAAAATGTTTAATATTATTAATGATTTGGATAATCATATACCATGGGTAATCTAACTTTTACCACACAAAAAAGATAACAAAATGCAAATGTTATAAAAGTATGTTTTGAAAAGTAAGATAATTAAAACAATTAAGTGTAACAAATTTAAAAAACATTTACTTTTCCAAACACCGGGTATGTTAAAGACTTAGATTTTGACATATTACCTTAGAATATAAAATAACTAAATTATAAAGCAAACCATAAATTTATACGATATATAAATATCCAACACAAATCAAAACAAATTAGAAACATGAAGAAATTGTCCTAGAAAACAAAACACACCAAAACTGAAAGGCAAAAAAAAAACGTCCATCACATATCAACCTTTAAGGTGCCAAACATCTCTCCTTCATCAACATTCACCGGGTTTGTTATTGGCCTTTAGACGCAATAACTTCAATATACGGACCTTGAGAAAACAATCATTCTTAAGCGTATCCAACTTATTAAACATGGTTGTGATGAGTGGTTGTTTTACACATTCCAAATATATATTAATGAATGCTTTTATTCATAATTTTATGTTAAACAATCTTTATACAAGTGGTTTTTATATTTCATAGGTTACAGAGTAAACAAGCTAAAACGATGCTTAAAAGTTTAAACTTTACTCACTATTATATATTGGTACTTGTAACCTTGATCACATCATATATGTTGAATTGAATATGAATGTAAATCTAGTTTGATTAATTATTGTGGAGATGAATTCATTATGTCATTAATTTATTTGAGCAGGTAACATTTGATGCAATAGTGGATGACCACATGTGGTCATATAATATGGTTTTATAATTTGTGCACTTAAACCGACTAGAACAAGTGGGTTGTAGAATTAAATCATCACCGGCCCAACATGAAGGAAATGACAGCCCACAAGAAAAGGGCATATCATACGGGAGGTTTTGGGGACACGGGAATTATCAGGAGTTTTGGGCAACGAGGGGGTGGAGCCGCCAAAGGGAGCAACAGCCCCTGCTGATGCTGGGCACGCAAATCAATGAGCAATAACCATGATGAGACAGGGCTAATCTTACGGTAACTTCCTCCTGGTGAATGGTTCGTCTAGGGTTTAACGCTTTTCTCAGTTTTATTCATGTTTGGATTTGTTTTTGACATTGACAGCGTTGTATAAACAAATTAATGTGTTGGTTTATTTAAATTATTTGCATGTGTTAGTAATCCTTGCTTTACGACTTGTTCGGTTGATGACAAAACCTAGTAGCTTGTTGGGTGACATAAAGTAGGTTGATTCACACTAGTAAATAGGGTATCGAGAAGTAAAATATTTGATGACAAAAACCTATTTTTAATTACCACTTAAATTAACCAACTTTCCAGCACCATGTTTATGTGGTGTCTAATTAATTGATTAAATTAAGTTTTGTGTGACACCTAGAACCTGAAACCCAGAAGAGGTTGCATTTTACTTAAATTGTTTTTAAAATTAATCTTTCAAATTTTGCTTGATATCGTTTGTCCACCTTAGTTAGTTAATACTGGAGTAAATAATCAAACCAATTTTGTAACACTGACCACATGCTCCTCGTGGATACGATACCCTACTTACTCTATCTATATAGTTTATTTAGGTTTTTGCATGACTAAAACGACGGTCATCAAAATGGCGCCGTTGTTGGGGAGCTAGTGCGCTTTGTGTTATATCGTTTGCTTGAGCTTTCTAAAAAAAATTAAAAATAATAATAATACGAAAATCAAAAATACAAAAAGAATTTTCGTGTTTTGTTTTATTTATTTCTGTTCCATTTTACCTTGGGTATTTTAGTTCTTTTTGCAGGTTTATTTTAACAAAATATCCATAAACCCGAGAACGCTATTGTCACCATGAGCAATGATGGTGATTTTTGTTATTGTGAAGGCCCGTATCACTATCAAGATTGTCCATCAGTTTCACGAAATTGGCAAGAGTGTCAGCATGGGTTGGATGATAACTCCATCAATGAAAACTTGGATACAATTATTGAGTTAATGATGGATATTCAGAAAGGCAACGAGATGAGAGAGAAGGAAATCAAGGCATTGTCACAGCAGGTTACACAATTAACTAAAGAAGTGGCAAACATCAGAAGAGATCAAGGTAAGTTTTGTAGTGATACTCATATATGTCCAGCTCACAAATCCTCTAACACGACGAGTGTCCGCATAAATGAGGCAAGTACTCGTCCTCTTTCTGAAATTTCAGTTGTTGAAACTTATTCATCACAATGTGTTGAGGGTGGGGTGAATGATATAACTCAGTCTCAGTGTGAGGGTGAACATGATCAGGAAATTAAAAGTTTTACAAAATCTAAAAACGATTCAAATAACCAGTTTGCTAAAAGTAGTAATTTGAATGTGAAAGTTCCATTTCCATTAGCTTTACTTGCACCGAAAAATTGAAGTAAACGGGAACCACCTAAGGGTGAAAGGTGGGAGAGTTTTGAAAAAGTGAAAATCAATAAACTGTTGCTTGAAAAAATTAAAGAGAGTCTTGATCATATTGAGTGTTTAGAAGAGTTAAGTACCCAAAAACGACGTCACAAATTTCCTAAACAACTTGATTTAACTGCTAGTGTGAACGCTGTTTTGATGGGTACCCTTCCCTCGAAACTTCAAGATCCAGGAACACCTATTATTTCAATACAAATAGGTGATTTTAAATTAGACATGGCTTTATTGGATCTTGTGTGAGTATTTTACCGGGGAGTTTGTATGATCAGTATGAGTTTGAGCCACTACAAAAAGTTAAAACCACAGTGGTGTTGGCTGATCAAACTCCTACGTGTCCTAGGGGGATTTTAAAGGATGTCATTGTAAAAGCCGGTGAATTCTATTATCCTGTGGATTTTCTAGTGCTTGATTGCGTAAAAAATGCACAACCGACTGTTATTCTAGGAAGACCGTTCTTAGCAACGACAAAGGCTATTATTAATTGTGCTGAGGGAACGGCTAGAATGAGGTTTGGGAAAAGGAAAATGAGTTTAAAGGTGTTTTTTAATTTATCTAATCATAAAACTGACAATTGTGGATCTCCTGAGAAGGAGAGTCAAACAGAAAAGAAAGTGTCACACCCCGACTTAGGGCCTGGGTGCGACGCCCGTTAGTTGGTACATGTTTTGAAAATATATCAGAGTTGCGGGTTTGTTTGAGCGGAAGTCTTTAAATAATAGTTTTATAATAAAATAATGAGTTTAATTACCCATTTCAATATTTGACAAAATATGAGCGGAAGCCTTTTAATATTCATTCATAAAATGTCGGGTCAGAATACCCGTTTTGTTATTTCAATACCTGTTATTTCAAAATATGATTCTTTACAATATTTAACTAAAATATCTGAGCCATCAGATCACCTCTAATGACTATGTCTCCAATCTTCTATCAGTCGTGCCTGTCAGTTCTATTCTTTACAGTTGTCACACCCCGACCAATGAAGGCGGAAACGTCGAGGCGCGACATGATTGCTCATTGCACAATGACACTATAAAGTTACAATATTTAAACAACTCATTTAAATCCATATCATCATAAATAACACAACAAATTGTTCATACAAAATGCCAAATAGATAGATAAACAAATAACTTGTTCTTTTATTTTCTAATATTCTAAAACCAAGATAATAAGTTTCTTCAAGTAATCTAATCAAGCTAACATCAAACCTGTAACATTGCATAAAATAGAGTTTGTCAACACGAAGGTTGGTGAGCAATTTTCATAGTTTTGGACAATAAGTATATAGTATGAAATCCACAACTAGTATATGAAAACAATAAATAATAGCAACAATTTAGATAATAAAACCGTCAATAAGAATACATTGACGACAATAATGAAATCGTCAATAAGAATACATTGACGACACCTTTCTATATGGGGATACCATACATACTCGGAATTAACGTATGATCATACTTTGATGAGGCTACCCGCCTTAGCATTCAAGAGGCTACCCGCCTTAGCATTCAAGAATTTGCACATAATCATGTAAAGCATATAACACCAAATCGAGCATTTATTTAAGTAAACATATACAATACGTGTTGTTGTTTAAGACTCAAGTATAAATCATTTGAATTTGAATAAGTATGCAATGCCACTCCCAAAACACAAGATGGAAAACGGGGGATGAAAAAACTACTCACATTAACAAGTAATTTGAAAGATAGTGTCGTGAATAATCGGAGAGATCGGTTTAACGAGCAAGGCCTATATTAAACGGGTCTTGTGTTAGTAGGTAGTCTTGGAAGGGTTTAAAATAAAATACATGACAAATAAAGTAAATAAATAAAGTTTAGGATTTAAAATGTAAATATTTGAGAAATTAAATAAACGAGTTTTGTAAAATAAGTTTACTCGAAACCGGGTCTTGGTATTCTATTCATTAGTTTTTTTCTTTTTTTACTCAACCTATGTTAAGTAATAATGTGGGTTAAAATGCGATATTGCAAAACCCTTGGTTATAAGAATACCAAAACGAGGTTTAAACGAGTGTTCGGGTTTGTCGGTTCGAGACTTGATAATTGACCAAGCTCACAGTTAACTTCCCAAAATAATAAATGTTATGAGATAACTCAATAAAATCAAAATAGACTTAACCAAGTATGTAGTTATATTGTGAAGAACCTTAACGTTCGTTAAGCGAGTATACGACCTTATCGGTTCGAACTTGTTATAAGATCAAGTTGGTTACCGATATGCCAAGTATGTTTAGAAATTAACTAAAATTGATTTAAAATATAATCTTGAAGAAAAATATGAGTTTTGGTGGCTAAAAACACACTTGTGTGTCTTAAGCGAGTGAACTCGGTTTAGTTCGGTTTTTGGTTCGGTCCTTGACTCGGAATAAGACCGAGGATGGTTACCACATACCCAATTACCATGGAACTTGTAAAATAACTTATAAATAATAATACTCAAGTTTTACATTCAAAAAGTTAACAATAAAGCTTTTAAACAAAAGTTCGGTTTTTGGTTCGGTCCTTGACTCGGAATAAGACCGAGGATGGTTACCACATACCCAATTACCATTGAACTTGTAAAATAACTTATAAATAATAATACTCGAGTTTTACATTCAAAAAGTTAACAATAATGCTTTTAAACAAAAGTTCGGTTTTTGGTTCGGTTTTTGGTTCGGTTCTCAACTCGGGATGAAACCGAGGCTAGTCACCACATACCCAATACCATGGAACTTGACAAATATGAACAATAAACTAAAATATGTAGATTTTAAGCAAGTATAACAAGTTATATGGTTAGATTTGTTAAATATATAAACAAGGACTATAAAGTCCTCCATGTAACCTTGCCTTACTAGCCCGACATTTCAACCGGCCGAGACCGGAGAAATGAAAGACCGAAGGTAAACAAGGAGTGTATATTATATATATGTTGTAACATCAAGCTTTAAGTATTGAGAAGTTAGTTAAAATGAAAGATCAGCTTATGAAGAACAACCTTAGAATTCAAGAATTTGAGAGAGAAATGAAGAAATGAGCAAGCACAAATGAAAAAGATGGGTGTGTATATATAGGGTAAGTTGAATGGGTCTTTCATAAAGGGTGTTTCATGAAAATGGGTTGGTTATAGACCCAAGAAAGCACAAACTACAAATGGGTCCTTCAAGTCTCCATTTTGGTAGTTTTAGTCTCTGGAGTTCGTTTTGAGCGTTTTCGGGGAATTTTAAGAACCGAAAAGGGCGTTTTTTTTTATCCAACAACTATAAAACAAATATTTAACATACAATTCATCATTTTGATAATATCGAAAGGTTCGGGATACAAAACGGGCCGGGTTTACATTAAGAATACAAGTATAAAATAACCCGAAATTGACAAATGTCACAACAGTTCCCTGAAATGTGGGGAAAAATACGTCAGCACACAGCCGGTGAATGACGCTGACTCAATAATACCAGTGTGTAAACAATAACAATACCTTTGTGACAATACTCATTAGGTACCCAACTCAATTGGGTTACAATTACCCTAAGTACATGTACAATTAATCATATACACAATATCATTTCTCTAATCAGTCCTGTAGACTACCAGAGGCATGTTTGATGATATGCATGGCCTCGGGGAAATCCGAGTCACCATGTATGTATGGATCCAGACACATGTATACTCTTAATTTGAGTATGCCCGTTTCTCATTATTGTAGCACAAAGTTTTAAGGATTCGTAAATCCTATGTAAACAGTTCAGACTCTAAAAGAGTTGTAAAAGTTTGGGCGTATTCACCTGTTATGATTGTAATCAGTTTCTGACACTGATTCCTGTATATTGATCAGTTTCGGTTACTGACCCCTGTCTGTAAATCAGTTTCTGTTACTGATTCCTGTTTCTGTTTTCAGCTTTTAGATTGATTGATTGGCTGTTATTTCGAACCTATAGTACGAGTATAACATTTGTATAAATATCTAGATCTATGATCTAGCTTCAGACCCCGTAGTCTGTTTTGTATAGTTGTAACCTTGATAATTTATTTGTATAAAACATGTGGACATTTGTCCCTTTGTTTATTTATTAATTATATCTCAGGTTTCTTCTTCAGGAAAAAACATTTATACCAGGTTTCTTCTTCAAGAAGAAACATTACTTTATCTATAACCTGTGTGAATGAATAGTATCTTTCTTAATCATTAAGAAATACTATTTTAACTATACCCTTTGCCTGTAAATGATTATGTTTCTTAATCGTGAAGAAACAATAATTTAACTATAACCTTTGCTTATGAAAAGTTATATTATACTTAACAATGATCAAGGTTCGGGCTATACCCCCGACTATGGTCTAAGCTATTATTATAATAATAAAATAATAATTTAATCAGAACCCCTACCTCGTACGGGTAGTTGGAGTTAAATGCCTATGATTGGTCGAGCGGCACTTCTACTATATATCGCGTATTATTGCTTAAACCGTCAGAACTTCGGAGCTTGGCACGCTTCACGAGGTCGGTATGCCTTTCAAGGTCGGCACACTTTTCGAGGTGGCACGCAAAACGATGCAACCGTGTGAAAGGTGAAGTGGTTGGTGTGAGTTGGAATGTGTCGTATACCTTTCTATTTATAGATGAAATCATGCATCTTCACGTATCGCGAAGGTGCATTAGCTTTGCTGAGTCATCAGTAGGCTTGCCACGTGTCACGCATGCAGAGATGCAACTTCGCGTATCGCGAAGATGCTCCTAAGTCGGTCCAAGTCTTTTGTCCTTCGCGTATCGCGAAGATGCAAGTTTCAAATTCTCATTTTTAGTCATTATCCAAAAATACTAAAGCGGCCCTTATGCGGCTCGCGGCGATGCGAATGTGCGAAGTGTGCCATCAAAACGCCACATTTTGCCCATCGCCCAAGTCCGTGTCCGTGCGCGTGCGCGTCGGGTGCTTCGCACCCTACGCTAGGACTATGGAGAGTAGTTTGCCACATTAAAACATTTTTTTGGAAACTTGCTTCCTTATAAAGAGCTTCCATTTCTTTGTTTGTTTCTATGTGGGATGAAAATTCACTTCCTTATTTATACCCATGTGGGATGCTTACATTTTCTTCAATCTTTCCATGTGGGATGGAATTTCTTATTTTCTTAAGATAAGATGCCTTTATTTTCTTATCTTATTTTTTTTTCCTTAACATAAAAATACTTTGTTTTTCTTTATCTCATTTTTCCCTTTATCTTTGAAATTATTTTTAATCCTTCAACTTTCAAAGTTGACAACTTTAATCCAAAATAAATATGGGTTTTTCCTAGATGTTACAGAAAGAATGCTTTATGATTGACAGGTTAAAGGAAGAGAAAGTAAAGAAGAAGTCAAGAAGGAGAAGAAGAAAAAAGGCCAAGAAATTGTTGGAGTGTGATTATTACAGAGAAACTTGTAAATTTTATGATATGGTCTGGGAGAAAACTAATAACGAGAAAGGAACAAGTATAGGAGCGAAAGGAGGCAAGCACCCCGCGAGACCACCATGAACGGCACATCAGGTATGGTCTGGCTGAAGACCTTAACAAAAATTTAGCGCTAACCGGGAGGCAACCCGGCCTTGTATTCAGGTACGTGTATATTATGTTGTATTTAAAACTTTGTGGGTGTAGTTTACTATAAACCCTCACGAGACCATACTCGTCCACCCGGGCTACCGGGGTTTTAAAGGGCTTGTTGCATATGCTAAATGCAATCGTGATTCCTACGAAAGTGTGTTAGGTCTTTTAATATCTTTACTTGTTTAACAAAACTTAATATGAAACTAAATATTTGGCTTGGTAATCTATTATTATTATTATTATTATTACTATTATTAATTGAACAAAAGAAATTTGCAAAATTCTTAAAAGAGCTAAGGTATAATATTTGTGAGAATCTTGCTTCTACACATTTTCAAGATTTGTAGATTAATTCGAGTCTTTGAGAAGACGGATCATCCCAAGTCAGCAATGGAACTGCGCTGCTAAATATCAGGTGATATTGTTTCATGCTTTGTTTTGTCATTCTAGTTTATGTGTTAAAAGTGTAATTGTATTATTGTGTAGTTTGTTATGACCATCACATAAGACCCGATTTCAAAATTAATAATCAGTACATTTTAATCCCGTCCTCACTAATGTCCTTTTAAAAAGCTAAAATTTTTAACATTGAGGACAATGTTAACCTCAAGTGTGGGGATGGGAGAAAAATTGAAAATTTTTATTGCCTTATAGTAGCTTGAATGTGAGCAAAAGCCAAAATTATAAATTGTTAATTACTGTTATTAATGCCAAGTTAAAGGTCTTTGGTCATGGTCAGTTTTTAAGCTTCTCGAAAGTATTCTCATCAAATATTTTTCAAAATGAAAAATAAAAATGGACCGTTTAGATGGGTAACGAGTCATGGGGACAGGTACACATGTTTCACATCGGCAACCTATTTCCTTCCGTGCGTGTGTGAGATTTGCCTTATATATAATACACATATAATATATAGATATATATATACGCATGTCATACGAGTGCTATAAAGAGTGTAACCAGTATGTTCATAATATTTAGAACTTGTTTGTCATATGCATGTCAAGATCTTAATACCACCACCTGTATGAAGAAATAGGATTGCAGAAACCTACATATAATAATAGCATTTACAAAAAAAAAATAAAAAAATAAAAAAATTCCCTACCCTACATTATCCCTTATGAGCCAAATTTGTGTATTTTCCCTTTCATTTGTTAAACTCACATTACAAGCCGTGTTAGCCTTGGCCTTTTGTTTTAAACCCCGTGGATGAAATCCAATATATTAGAATTGAATATTGTCAGTTCTTGAGCATAGTACACAATGTACGTATGCCTTGGGTCAGTTGTTTCTATATATTGATGTCAGTAATCTAAAAAAAGGAAAAGAAAAAAAAGAGAAAAAATTGAAAAAAAAAGTTGAAAAATCAGAAAAATTCAAAAAGAGTTGATGCTTGAAGTCAGTATTGGTTGTAAATAACAGTCAGTCAGTAGTTTGGGATTGTTTATTTAGTTGTTTGAATAAATTGGGTTTCATCCACCACAAGTCACTTAATAAATCCTATTCCATACCAGAACCTAAGCCACAACAAAATCCTTAGTCCTATTCTTTATGCAACCGGTGGTTAATGGGTGGAGATATGACCGGCTCGTAAGCTTATTACATTGTATTCATACTCGGTATAGAGGGCAGAGAGATACCAGCACACCCTTATGCTAGTCCAGATATTTAACCGAGATGAGCGATATATTTGTGAGGGGTGTGATCATGTGTGCCTTAACCAGAAACAAAGTAAACTTGTTTGGGCGGTTCCATTGTTTTTAAATGGCATTATTAAATTATTTGGTGAGTTATCAATCTTGAAAGTGTCAGTCTTTGAAATTGGGTATGACCTTATACCTTACTAGTATTAATGATGATAATTGATGAACCATCGATCAAGGTGTATGTGTTGCATGAGAGTTTTCTTGAGAGCAAGCAAATGGTAAGTGTGGGGATGTGATGAGTGGTTGTTTTACACATTCCAAATATATATAAATGAATGCTTTTATTCATAATTTTATGTTAAACAATCTTTATACAAGTGGTTTTTATATTTCATAGGTTACAGAGTAAACGAGCTAAAAGGATACTTAAAAGTTTAAACTTTACTCACTATTATATATTGGTACTTGTAACCTTGATCACGTCATATATGTTAAAAGATTGTGATATTGAGAATTATAATAATGAATCAAACTCTCGTTGAATTGAATATGAATGTAAATCTAGTTTGATTAATTATTGTGGAGATGAATTCATTATGTCATTAATTTATTTGAGCAGGTAACATTTGATGCAATAGTGGATGACCACATGTGGTCATATAATATGGTTTTATAATTTGTGCACTTAAACCGACTTGAACAAGTGGGCTGCAGAATTAAATCATCACCGGCCCAACATGAAGGAAATGACAGCCCACAAGAAAAGGGCATATCATACGGGAGGTTTTGGGGGCACGGGAATTATCAGGAGTTTTGGGCAACGAGGGGGTGGAGCCGCCAAAGGGAGCAACAGCCCCTGCTGATGCTGGGCACGCAAATCAAGGAGCAATAACCATGATGAGACAGGGCTAATCTTACAGTAACTTCCTCCGGGTGAATGGTTCGTCTAGGGTTTAACGCTTTTCTCAGTTTTATTCATGTTTGGATTTGTTTTTGACATTGACAGCGTTGTATAAACAAATTAATGTGTTGGTTTATTTAAATTATTTGCATGTGTTAGTAATCCTTGCTTTACGACTTGTTCGGTTGATGACAAAACCTAGTAGCTTGTTGGGTGACATAAAGTAGGTTGATTCACACTAGTAAATAGGGTATTGAGAAGTAAAATATTTGATGACAAAAACCTATTTTTAATTACCACTTAAATTAACCAACTTTCCAGCACCATGTTTATGTGGTGTCCAAGTAATTGATTAAATTGAGTTTTGTATGACACCTAGAACCTGAAACCCGGAGGAGATTGCATTTTACTTAAATTGTTTTTAAAATCAATCTTTCAAATTTTGCTTGATATTGTTTGTCCACCTTAGTTAGTTAATATTAGCGTAAATAATCAAACCAATTTTGTAATACTGACCACATGCTCCTCGTGGATATGATACCCTACTTACTCTATCTATATAGTTTATTTAGGTTTTTGCATGACTAAAACGACGGTCATCAGGTTGTCTTTTTTTTTTTTGGCTCCATTGTATTGTTTGTAATAAAATAATAAGAACGCAAATAAAGTATTAAATTGATAATAATTAAAATATATGAACGATATCAATAATATGAATGAATGAAATAATTTGAGTAATACAAATGAACCTTACAAAGAAATGCGAAATTGCATAATTTGATAGATGAAAAGATATGGTGTGAAATTTATTCTGTAAAACTGAAAGTATATAGAGAGGAGTAATAACATAAATATTTTTTGTTAGTTAATTTAAAAATGAAAGTTATTCTCAATTTCATTCAAGGTAATCAGTTGGCACATAAATTTGAAATTTGAAAGTTAATCTAGTTAATATTGTTATTAATAGTCAAACGGTTTTAATGTAAAAATAATTTCATAAAGACGCAACAAAAATAGGAGAGTTGAAACCTATAATTTATGTAATTATTATTGTTATTAAAAGTCGAACATTTTTTTAAATTTAAAAGGTAGATTCGATTAACTTGAATCGATGATCCGGTTTATTAAAAAGAGATGCAGGTCGTCTAGAAAATATAATTATTTAGTTTTAAATTATTTAATTATTAAGATATTATAATATGGCTTAGTATATATGGAAATCTAACAATATAGCAAAAGAAACATGCCAGGTGTCTAAAAAAGATGTTAGTTTAATAGTATTAGGTAGATTCTTTCCTTTACTTTCTATTACTAAATCGAAACAACTACTAATAAGTAATATTTTAGAATATAAAAAAAGGCAAACACAAAAGAACTAACTACAATTAGTAATGTCAATATAAACATGTTTATGCTTGATTATAAAGGGTGTTGACATTTTGACTGTAGTGTATGCTACTTGTTATCTCCTGAAAGAACACAAAGAATATACATAATGAATATTATAATAATTTTATAAATTATCAGGGTGTTGACAATGCTACTTTTATTTTTGGCTAGATCAAACAGTGCTACAGAAGTGATACCACTATAAAGTGGCCCGTTTTGAGCCGAACCAAACAAATAATTTTTTAAAATGGCTCCTTTTGACCCGAACCAAACCGATATTTTTTTTACACAAATGACCCGAACCCATTTTGAGCCATTTATTTGACATAATAAAATGATTAGCCATATATATATATATATTTGGCTTCGTATTTGACATGATTCATGTCAATCAATTTTCACAACCTGCAAAACTGCATAACTAAAATACCCTAATGATTAGCTAAAAAAAGGTGAAGTAATTATAGAAATTAAACCTCTGATTTTATGTAAATATGGTTTGTGATGAAACAAAATTTCTCAACACTTGGTAGAATGGTTATTCATATTTCCTTCAAACAACAAAATTAGTAAATTTGTCAATATAATTAATTGAAGGAAAAAAGTTGTTCATGGTTACAAAGCAATTAGCATACACGTGATGAAGTTTTTATAACTTCTATTTGTTCTTCGAATCTACATCAACATCACAAGAATAAAATGTTCCTGATTTTACTTCATTCATCCTTCAATCTATGCTTTTTAACAGACAGTATTATAAGAATAAAATAACAAAAAAATAAATAAAATCCAATTCGTATAAAATCAAATAATGAAGCCCTAGAAGCAAGATACCGACGATGACATAAACATCAACAGAGGGTGCGAGAGATTAAAGCAGATGAAAAACCCATGAATGAAAATAAATAATAATAATAATGAGAACATACCGAAATCGATCATGAATAGTTGATGAAAAAAGATCGTTTGTGAATTGGGTTACATCAATTATCACATAGATTGTATGAAATCTTATATGATCATTTGATGTTTGTAGAAAGGGCGGATTTTGTGTTTTTAACAACGAGAGAATTAAACAAAAATGAAGGTGCTGAAGAATGAAAAGGACAAATTGATATCATGGTAATTGAATGCAATTTAATTTATTTTTGATTTGTTTTATTATCAAGAAATTCTAAGATGACTTAGGATTTTAGGAAATTATGGTAATGGACCAATAAGAACGAAAGAAAATGAATTTTTTTAATATATATATAGATTGTGAGAAACCGAGTAGTGGCAACTTGTGCACCAAATAAGTGTGAAGAAACCTACAAATCATTTTGGTCATATTCAACATTGTAATTAAATTTTATTAAATGTTTTTAAAATCAATTAATTGGTTTATTGATGAGTTAATCCATGCTCAATTATTTGACTAAAATTTTGTTATTCAATTTTTTCTTTATATATCAAATTGTCAGAAACCGAGTAGTGGCAACTGGTGCGCCAAATAAATATGAGGAAACCATCAACTCATTTTCGTCATATTCAACATTGTAATTAAATTTTGTTAATTGTTTTTAAAATCAATTTAATTGGTTTAATGATGAGTTAACCCGTGCTCAATTATTTGACTAAAATTTTGTTATTCCATCTTTCTTTGTATATCAAATTGTGAGAAACCGAGTAGTGGTAACTGAGTTCATTTCATAGTTTTTTTCGTTTCAAATACATAGCTTTGAGCTTCAATATCTTATTCATCCTAACTTTATTTTGAACATACCTTAGTTTATTGCGAAGCTCTCATCAAGGAGTTCGCAAACCCATCAGCTAATAACGAGTTTAAGAATAATTATGCATAATGAATCGTTGATCACCACTCGTTATTGCCCATGAACCGTTGTCCACCATCGAACAACAAAACACAACCTTTTGCCAAAATTGGTTCTTCTTTCGACTGAGTGTTGCATGCCATGGGACTATGGTGTTGTCCGCTACGCTCATCACCACTTGCCACCTAAACTCACACAGGGGTTAGGTCGATCGGGTATATAGGTGAAAACTATTGTGGGTTGTTAAGAGCTGGTTGGACGCTAAAGGGCATTTGGCCAAATGGTATTTTGTTGTGTTATAAGATGCTTCACTACTTGGAGGTCGAATGTTCAAACCCCATGGCACATGATGAATATTTGTATATTATTATTATGAGTAGATTAGATTCCCCTTAAATAAAAGGGAGTCAGGTTAGACTCCAACAATTGTCGATTAATCTCAAACTTTGGAATTTCAATATTATTTCTTTTTAACTTATTATTTAATATATATATATATATATATATATATAAATGCCCAGTATTATTTGTTCCATAAAAAATCAAAAGAACTAGTTTTAAATAATTTCAAATTATATATAAAAGCCACGTTTTTGCGCTCGTTTGGTGTTTTGCCTTCATTGTTTATGTTTTCTATTCTACATTTAGATTTTAGAACTAATTTACACATTTCCTACACATGTCTTTATTCAAAACTAAACAGAATACTCAGCATTTTAATTCAAAACTAATGTTTCTTATGTTTCAATAATAATAATAATAATAATAATAATAATAATAATAATAATAATAATAATCATCATCATCATCTTTAATGATTCTACCTCTCACGTTGAAACTGTATGTATTTAATCTGACTGGATTTCTTGTGTATTTAATCTGACTGGATTTCTTGTGAATATGTGATGCATGTAGAGAAACAATGGGATTTCTATTAAAATAAATATACTCTCTTTTTATGGGAAAACACATAACACAAATATGTTTACAAAGCAAATATAGATCATATGATAAGATTGAACAAACAGTAACATGAAAGTTTTTTTGAGACCATGTGCTACACACGATTCTCTTCAAACAATATTCATCGACTCACGAACTTGTTTCACAAGGTATAACAATAAGAAGGAATTTGTTATACTGTCGAGGTTAATCAGTAATCACCAAGCCTGAGATTCATCAACATGCTGGAAAATGATGTGTGTGTATACAAAGTCTCTCAATATGTCAAACCTCTATGACTTGTTCTAGCCTGCTTTGAACTAAGGTAACGCTTGGTATGGAGGTACTACTACTCTCATGAGAGCAGTGTCCTCCCTGTTTAACCTCAAATGGGGAGGAGAGAGCCATTATGTATGTGTGTGTGTGGAGAGAGAGGGAGAGAGAGAGAGAGAGTTGAGACTTGAGAGTACTTAGGGATGCCAAAATAACCCAAACCCGACGATATACCAGAAGCCCGACCGGTATTGGGCCTGGTATGGTATTAGTTTTGAAATTTTTTCTCGGGTAAGGGCCGGGTATGGGATACCCGGCCCGATTACCCAAAAAGACATACCCGTTTACCCGAAATAAAAACCCAATTTTTTTTATTATTAATTCCATTTTTTCTTAACCTTTTATATTTAAGATATGTATTAAAACGCATTATTTATGTTTTATATGTTATCAGGTTTACACATAAAGTTATACAAAAGCTACATTATTATTTATTTATGATAACGTTTATATAGATGTAATGTGCCATATTTTAGTTTGTAACAGTTCATATATAAATAAAAATATATACGATAATTATAACGGTAAAAAATCTACTTAAAAATCCTAACGAATTTTTTTAACAATCTAATAGGTATACCTGATACCCGACGGGTAATTACCCGACAAATACCCAACGTGTTATGGGCCAGGTATGGGACTGAAATTTATAACCAGATACGAGTATGGGATTAACAATACCCCGCCGAACCCAGCCCGTTTCCATCCCTAAGAGTATTTGAGTGGAGTGCTTTCTGTCTAGTGTTTTAAGTGATTTTAGTATAAAATATGATGTAAATGACATTGGAGTATGAGATTGGTGCTTGGTAGGGATTGAAGTACTTGAGTATACCTCTCCCTCCCTAACCACTAATCATTCTAAAAATTTATCAATGAAATAAGATGATAGAGTAAGTATACCTTTTACTGGTCCAAAGTCCAAACTTATGTGACATTGATAACGATATGATCCATTATGTATAAATGCACCCATGAACTAGCATGATTCGACCCATCAATAATCCGAACTTTAATGGGCTTGATTTTAGTCCAGCATTGCGACACTTTATTGAAAGCTTACATATTTGATTCGCTATCCTCTCAGTCTCTCTTACGGAGTTATGGTATCATGATAGAAATTAGAAATCAAAGGATAAGTGAACCGGGTGGATCCAAAACTCATTTTTATATTTGTAAGTTGCTCGTCTAGTGTCTTATTGATCGGTTAGTTTGATAAAATTACCGCGGTTAAAAAAAAAGATCTACTTTTTAGTTTTCATTATAACGAGTGGGAAATTTAGGACTTCCTCGTCTTTTTATTCTTTCCCTTGATACACATAACCTTAAACCCTTTAAAATTTATAATTATAGCATATACATAAAATACGGTCAGCTAATTGAATAGATGGTAAGTTCACACAAGTTTTATATGAGTACACAAAAGCCATGCAATTCCATGAAACTTGTGAAAAGTGTAACTACAGCGCATGCAATGTCCTTTCCAGTCGGGGTAACAACCAACGTACTCGGATCGGGGGTCCCATTTTCACTCATAACAAAATTCGGATCGGGGGGTCCCATTTTCACTCATAACAAAATGGTCATGAATGCAAAGGGGGAGCGTATGATCATACTTATTGAGGCAACCATAAGCAAGTAATCAAGTAAACACACAAGTCCATGATATGAATTATAGTTTTGTAAATGACTCGATAAACCATTGAGTAGATAGGATATATATGCTAACTCAAAATGTATCTCAAAATGTATAAAAGTGTTGAAAATAGGGTTTACACATCAGATTTGATATTTTAAATGTAGTTTACGTCAAAATTCTTTATTATAATTTTTAAATATCCTCACTATCAAAACTCGTTTTTCTCTTTTAATTCGATATCCAAATAATTAAATGATAAAAGTATATACATTAAAAGGGTATAAACTTAATCTACAGTGTTTATGATCTTCTTGTATATTATTTACTCACTTTAATTATCTTTTATAACATCTTAACCATATACAAAAAGAAATACTAAATTATAAAAAATATAAAAGCTTGAAGGCTACTCTAAAAAAGATATTTTATAAGTTACAACCAAAGTTCAAATGACCAATCTACTCATTTATGAAAGGCAAACGTGGCCTCAACTACAAACCATGGACCTCACTGTCACATTTGTGGATACTATAAGTTTGACTCACATACAATCGATATAAACAATACAAATATCTATGGCTTTTGGATAACCAACATTTAGTTGGTTAATAATCAGGTTTTTTTAATATATATTATATTTAATTAAAAAGCATTTTATTTTATAAGGTCAACCCGTGTAACCCGTCTAATACATCATATTTAGTTACTAGGATAGTGGCCACACGGGTGGAAAAAAAATTCAAACGTCATATATATATATATAAATATTATTATAAGAATTCTTATATTGTTTTCTGCAAAACCACAAGATGTACGGAAAATATGTATAAATGGTGTGAATGAAAAACTATATAAATATATAAATAATTGAATTGCTTAAAGTAATAGTCATATTAAAAAAGGTAGCAAAAATTAGTTATAAATAATAATTGTAGTCAAAATCGGTTTTTAAATCATTTGAAAGGAAATATTTTGGTTATGATTCTAGAAAACATTAATTAGTGAGTTTATGATTCTAGAAAAAATTAATTAGTGAATTATGTGACAATTCTAGAGATGAAAATCTTGTAAGTTTATGTGGACATCATATTTGAAAGCCATGTTGATACCTTGTTTTGTTTAATAGTATAGTAAGAAGATTAACATTAGGATTAAAATTAATTGATTAATTATGTGAAAATTATAAGCATGAAAAGTGGATGACATGGAACATTATGTGGACACCCTAGGAGAAAGACAAGTGAAGAAATTGATTTTGCTTTAATATATTAGTTAGATTTACAACACCGCTCTTTTATGAAATGTTTACAACTGACAACAACCAATTTATTACCCAACATAGAACCGGCAAATAACATTGAGAGGCTCAAAATAATTTTCATAACTAGTCACAACACAATCACCAATAGTTATACAGACTTACGATGACACAAAACCCTAGCGTGCTTAGCGTTTCATGCTTCTATAGACTTACGATGAGTTAACGACGATGTATTTTATGTGTACGGTCCCATCGCAACGCATAATTTTAAGAATCCAAAGTCCATAAATTGCAAGAAACATAATTACCAAACCAAACCTTTAATCCAGTAGAAACATATACATTATTTTTTAAACTATCAACAGATAAAAGCCCGGTTATTCAGAGTAACCCAATGACAAACAACGACCATATACGTGTTGTAGATCATTATTAACTAAACCTAGGGACGCAAACGAGCCGTGTCGAGCCCGAGCTCGGCTCGTTCAACTCACACAGAGCTCGAGCTCGAGATTGGCTCGTTTCGAGCTCTATTTTCAAATGTTGAGCTCGGCTCGTGAGTAGATTTTTGTAAGGCCCCGTTACCGGTAACCCTACTTTCGTGTTGGATTTACTCATAAACACAGTTCTAAATATCAGAGTTAATTAAAAACTTTACGCGGAATATAAAACTTTCATAAAACATTACATATCAATTCATAATCATGTCTTAAACATTCCTCTTGTCTTTCAAAATCAAAACATAACTTATAAAAACATATCAGATCTTCAGATGCCAGGCTTTAGTCTTCTGCCATGTGTCCTCCACTCAAGCCAGCTGTCTCATCCTACTCACCTGCGTGCATACTAAAAGTCAGCTACGCTGAGTGAGTTCTAGTTAATCATACAATACCATACAATACCTTATTACATACATACGTACTTAACCTCATAACTTTCTTTTATACACACATAAGTACTCATACCTTCATTCTTACTTACATACTTTCTTTCTTACTTACATACTTTCTTTACATTCATAATCATACGTTTTAAAGAGCCTTTCGCCCTATAACCTCACAGATATTATAAGGGTCTGGTCCCTAACATCACAGATATTATAAGGGTCTGGTCCCTAACATCACAGATATTATGAAGGGTCTGGTCCCTATCCTCACAGATATTGTAAGGGTCTGGTCCCTAACATCACAGATATTATAAGGGTCTGGTCCCTAACATCACAGATATTATAAGGGTCTGGTCCCTTGCTTTCGAATATTAGTAGGGTTCAGTTCCCTCTTCGTTACCATACCTCGAGTATTATTAGGGCTTGGTACCCTTTTCGTAACCATACAACCATACAACCGTCATTTCCTTCTTTTATTAACTTTATTACGTTCATACACATAAACATACATATCATACTTGCCATATTTATAACGTTACAACCTGACAGTACGTGCAATATCCGAAGATCGTCACGAACCATCAAGCAATCATTCATACATATCACATATATCACATATGGCTTTATAACGTTACAACCTGACAGTTCGTGCAATATCCGAAGATCGTTCACGAACCATCAAGCAATCATTCATACATATCACATATATCACATATGGCATACACTTATCACTTAGGATAAATGTATTAACAACACATCAAGTATGCACACAGCCCCGAAAACATAACAAGGAATGGGGCTAGAAACTCACCTGGATCCTGTTACGCTCGCCGTTGATCGTAATTCCTTTCTTTAACTGGGCTCGGCTAACTGTATAATATTTACACCTATCAATTAACTACTAATACTCGTTTTGTATTTCTATCTATATATGACCCACAACGAACGGGGGTCCGGGGGCAGCGCCCCTGGCAGCGGGGGTTCTAGGGGCGGCAGCCCCTAGCGGGGGTCCAAGGGGCAGAGCCCCTGGCTGGGGTTAAGCTGCCAGGTCAGCTTGGAAAAATTTTATTTTCGATAACTGCCTTAACACATTTTCCATTAGGTTTTTAATTTATTTTATAAACGAACTTCACTTCAGGCGAAGGTTAAACCTTAGGCGAACTTGGCTTCAGGCGAAGTTAAACCTTAGGCGAACTTGGCTTCAGGCGAAGTTAAACCTTAGGCGAACTTGGCTTCAGGCGAAGTTAAACCTTAGGCGAACTTGGCTTCAGGCGAAGTTAAACCTTAGGCGAACTTGGCTTCAGGCGAAGTTATACCTTAGGCGAACTTGGCTTCAGGCGAAGTTTATACCTTAGGCGAACTTGGCCGTAGGCGAAGTTATCCTTAGGCGAAGTTACGCTTGAAGGCGAAGTTACGCTTGAAGGCGAAGTTCATCAGGCGAACTTAATCTTGCAGGCGAAGTTATCGCGCTGCAGATCTGTTTGCCCATAAATCCTTCGTTTCTTAGCCAAATAACTCGATTTTGGTACCCACGGAATCGTATGATCGGCGCCTACAAATCCCAACCATCAAATCGGCCTAAAATCGACGTTTTAGGGGTCCGATTTGGGCAGTTTGGGTTTCGGGTTCGGTTTAACCCATCAAATCCTAACCATTTTCAGTAATATAAGCTTTGGTGGATTTGTTCTTACCTTACCAACTCAGATCTATCAACAAATCTCGGGTCTCGGCTTCGAATCTTGATCGGTTAGTATGTGTGTGTTTTGAGGAGTGTGTGGAGTGTGTGTGGAGTTTGGTGAGAAATGAGATATTTTGGGATTTTGGGGGTATTTATATCCCTGAAATCCCATTCTCATTTATCCTATCTCAATTAATCCAAGTCCATGACCCGCTCCTACCCGATATTAATAATTAAAAACGCGAAATCACTAACATAACTTTCTTTATTTAACATTATAAATTTTAGGATGTTACAATTTTCAAGCTCGAGCTCGGCTCGTGCTCGGATCGTTTACTATTTATCAACTTTTTTTATATAATAATTTTTTATATATTTTTTTTATATTATAATTTTATGTATAAAATAATATATATTTTTTAGTTATTTTATTTATTTTTTCATAACATTATATATATTAATTAATAATTATCAAATATACATTCTAAAAAAATTATATAAACAGTAGGCATATGAGCGGGCTCGAGCTCGATAAGTGAAGCTCGGACTCGCTTAATAAACGAGCTTGTTTTAGACTCGAACTCGTACTCGATAAAGCTCGAAGATCAAGCTTGACTCGATTAAGCTTTTTAACAAACCGATCTCGAGTAGCTCAGCTCGC